>NW_005841865.1:86656-113483 GCF_000455745.1 Alligator sinensis
GCACAACTGCAGATGAAACCCATGATTCTTAGTGCATGCTGAGTTTGCTCATTGAAAAGCATGGTAAACTTTCTGCTCTGTGTCTCCTCACCAAACAAGGAGAGCATGCAACCCAGACTTTGCTGAGCCTTTTATTTGTCGATCCATAATAGAGAATAACATACACCTGGCCCTCTGCAACTTAATCGTGTCTGTGGTGCTAATTGTGGCAAAGCAAGGTTCTTACAAAAGAAATGCAAGTCAAGAGACAGAGCCCAAGTATGTTGCTTGAGCGTGGACGTAAGGGTGAGCAGGATGCTACATTGCAGTGCCTGCAAGCATTTTGCCTTCATGGTTCTAGGAGCGCTGCAGTGTTGTGTGTTTTTTGCTGGCTGCATCCATTTACTTTTCCCTCAATGTGACAGCGCTGGTGTACACTGAAGGATGAGATGTAAAATTTGATTATTAGTACCCTTTCTGCACTGAGAGCTCAATCAAGACAGCTTCCTCCAAGGCAGAAAGAAGGGCCCCTTGTGTCATTTTGTCATGATAGCACCCCCATGCAGTGACTTTCATAATGGATCCATGGAGTCCATTTTTTTCCTCTAAAGAGTATGCTGCTTTGCTATGTAATTAAAAGAAGAAGCTTTTTATCATCCCTCTTTATACTGTTTTGGCTTTAACTTATGGGCACAGTATGGGCAGCGCACATCCTATGTACACCTCTGTGTGGCTAGGGACAGACATTAAAAAGCCTGAGCCTGAATTGATTCAATCTTTGCAGGTTAATCTAACCTGGCTAGGCTGAACCAGTTTGTAACTACACAGACATCCCAGAAATGGAGGCTCAGCCTGCAGTGGCTCAGACTGGAAACTGGTGGGTGCTAAAGCAGGCAGCCTGTTCCCTTCCACAGCACTGAGCTGAGGGGAGGGACATGGCCAGGCCCTGGCAGGATGCTCTGATTAGCCCAGTGAGGAATTGATAACAGCATTTATTACCCCATTAAGAAAACAACAGAGGGACACTACCTGCTACCTGTTGATTCTACCTGTTGATTCAGCAGGGATGGTAGTCAGCATATGGTCTGCTAGCTAATACACAAACACCTCCTCAGCAAGGTACAAGGGAGGGGGGAATTCCTGCTTAGTAGGGAGTGGTGAGGGGGAGGGGAGGAGCAGCCTGCAGTCTGTGCCAGAGCTGCAGCCAGGGAGCAGAGGGAGCAGAGGCCAGCCCTGCTGTGGAGCAGAGAGCCCACCCAGCCCAGAGAGCATGCCAGGATGCTGGGGGTGTCTGGCTTATCTTAAACCAGCAAGGGGTCTGGGACAGACATTGCATAATTCGGTTTGACCCAAATCAGTTAAGTCTGATACTACATTCAACCAGGTTTATCTCAAACCGGTTTCAGCCAGTTTCAACCTGGTTTATGTGCACTGAAAATCTGCTCTATTACAGATTTAAATCAGTTTCTGATCACTTATATTGGTTTATGTGTAATTTCTGTCCCTAGCCTGTAAGCCCAAAGCCTTTTCAGTCTGTTTTAGGTATTATCTTTCTTGTAAGAAGCTAAAATCTTGTAGCCAGCTTGATGGTCTGACTGCACGGGCTGCGTGTTTGAAATGGGAAGAAAAAGGTTTTATGACCTTAAATGTCTCACATGAAGTCATGGGAGAGTGAAAGAGAGCTTATGATGAGGTTCCTGTGTTCTTACACATTAATCTGAGATGTGACATTGAATCAAGCAGCAGTATATGAAATCATCTTGCCTTGATAAGTGATGGTTCAGAAATATTCTTGGTTGCTTTATGTAGGAGAATGTTCTGAGTTCATTTGAAATGAATAAGGAGAGAAACTCATAATTTCAGTAAAGTTAAGTGATAGGCCTAAACGCATTATTTGTTCATGGTATCTGGAGTTTTGGTTTTAACCCTCTGGTGCCAGGAATCTTGAGTATCTCAGATTCGTTTGCTTGCATTAAGTTTCTAGATCCATGATTGGGGGGCGGGGCTGGAAACCTTCATCTAGATGCTCCTGAAGGCTGAGAAACCAAAAGGCAAAAAAAAAAAGTTTAAAAATCTTGATTTGGGGTGAGAGACTGGTACTTGGGCTTACTTTATGAAAGTTTGGGCTTGGCAGTACTGAATACATCAGCTTTGGGTATCACAGACAGGAGCAAACTGGATTTGTGTTCTTCAGGTGTCTCTAACCTACTGACACAATTAATGAATAGTGTTGATTAATCTTAGGCATTTTTAGGGAGAACATGTTTCACCTGAAAAAGTTCACCCAGCTCTAGTCTAGGCTGACATCCAGATAACTAAGATCAGAATTAGCTGAGAACATTAAGAAGAGTTTGTTTTTAAAGTGACTGAAAAAGGTTTGAGTGTACAATGCCTGTGTAGAAAAATCATTACTAAGCCAGGCTGTGGTTCACTTTGCCCACTCAAGTGAAAGAGAAGGGAGAGATGTAAGGGCTGCCTTTTAAATGCTAGAATCAGCTACATTTGCTTAAGTCTTAAAGAGTGAGACTGTTTCCTGCTTCTCATTCTTGATTCCTCTCTGTATCAACCACTGTAAGGAGTCAACACCATGACAGAACTGAACGGTCTCTGGGACAGATAGAATGCATGTTGCCTCCTAGTTAATACAGAGGCATAGCAAGCCAGCCAGGCACCTAAGGCTGCTACAAAGCTGCAGTGCACTGTGGTATGGACATTTCTGACTACTGCCACACCACTGGCATGATCATGCAGCTGTGGCAGAAGCTGCTATTTTTTTGCTACTCCCCCTGTCCTCCCCATCCCCACAAAAAGCAGTGCCTGGGGCTGCTGCCTTGGTTTCCCCACTGTAGTTACACTCATAGGCTAAGGGGTGGTGTAGCACTCAAGCACTATGGGAATTCTGGGAAATGCTGTCTATTGCTTCCTGTTCAATTTCTGTATATGTCTTCCATTGTGGGACAATGATATATTATGATGTGACAGATGGCTGATAGATCAAATTTAATTTTAGCACAAATGCAATATACCAGTGCAGTTGCCTTGAGTTCATATTGGCTATGTGAACCAGAAAATCTACAATGCAAATTCTGATTTCTTTCCTTCCAACAATTTTCTGGAGACCAATTTCATTTTTAAAACTCCAGGAAGCATGGGCACTACTTGTCAATTTCCATCACAAATGCTTTTTGGCAAATTAAAGCAGTAAGTCTGTTTGGAAAACTGTGTTTTGGGCTGTCTTAAATCATAAGACAGTCATTCTAAACAAAAACAGACCCAGATTTCCACAGCATACAGTAATGGGGTTGGTATAATTCACAGAAAAGAAGGGCTCTAAGAAATGTCTGGACCCTGGAAGTTATCTGATCTAATTGCCTGTTCAGGATGGGATGATCCCTGCTTGCTTCACACTAGTTTCCTACCAAGCACTTGTGCACAGACTGCAGTTAAATTGCACCCAGCACCTAAAGACAGATAAACCATCCTAACCAAGTGTTTGTCTAGCCTGCTGTTTAAAATTTCCATTGATGGAGATACCAGCCCAAGACAATTTCTTTCCTTACTCCTTTTTCAACCAGGGCATTTAGCATGGTCAGCAGATGGATAGGTGATGATTAGCACAGAAGTCAAGTTTATTAATGTGAAATATTAACGCTAATATACAATATCAGGTCCTCGTTGTACTCTGCACTGTCTAAACATTTGTACCCTGGAGAGTTTACAGGCTAAATAGACACTACTCATCAAAGAGGAAAATGCAGCTTGTCCAAAATCAGTCATGGCTCCTATAATTCATGCGGCCAGGTCTTCTGGTTCCTACCATATGTTCCTATTCAGTAGACTACAAAGAAAGACAGTGACAGAGATAAGGATGGCACTCAGAGGACAGATCCTCCACTGACTAGACCCACTGCCTCTTTAAATATTGGGACAGAATGCAAAATATTCAGAGTAGAGCACAGCTTGCTGAAGAAAACCTGCTCCTTCTCCACAGTGAGGTCCCACTGAACTGTCCTAATCAGAATCAGTTTACCTTTATGGACTTACTATGTATATTGTTGTGGGGAGGTAAGGGGGAATATAAAGGACAAAACCAGGAAGGCAGAAGAAAATGATAGTTACAGAAAGCTGGAGAGGGGAGATCTAATGAGTGGACTGTCAGGCCTTGGATCTGTAAATTATGGTACCATGTTTATTCCCTTATGGCCTCATGTATTAGCTGGTCAAAAAGGCTTGTCTTGGCAGCTAGAGAGACATGGCTTATCTGAGTGCAAGCAGAGTAAATGCTGGTCTCCCACACTGTGCCACAGCCACAAGGGAGCATGAAGGGCAGGATGCATTTTCAAAAGCGAATGTACCTTTCTAGGTAGGGACTTACTGCCATTGAAAGAACTTGATGAGCTGTATGGTCTGGCTATAAGCAGAAAATAGGAGTTCCTCTCTTTCTGAAGCAAACATGTAAGAGAGATATAGCAGCCTTCTTGTGTCATAGTAGGAAGCAATGTGTTTCTCACTGGTTCAAAGTGAAGTGAATGTATTACTTTTTGTCACAGAATGACTCTAGTAAATAGCAGCTGCAAAAAAGGGGAAGGCATAGGGGGAGGGCATTGCCTGAAGTCTAATCAATAAATAGTGCAAAATTGATTTAGAAACACAGTGAGGGCTTAGATTATTCAATATTTTTTCTAATGGACATTTTATGACAAATGTCATAGTTTTGTTACTTTTTAAAGGAGCCCTCAAGTGCTTATTGGTTCAAACAGCAAGATTTTGAACAGGATTAAGAGCCTGACCTGGTTCATTCTTTCCTTCACCCTTCCTGAGATGCATAGCCAACTTCTGCCGTGTATTTGTATTTCCATGTGCCAAATGCTGAGGGATACCCAGTTTACCAGTACTGTCTGTCTACTCTTAAAGCTATGGGCAGAATTTGGCCTTTTTAAGTGGAGGTTAAGTAGATGATGATGATGATTTAATTTGTTATTCTGGTAGCCTCAATAATATGCTAAAAATTTCCATATATCTCTCTATCTGGGGAAACATATTTTTTGCTTCCAAAAAATAGTCCAAAATATTTTTCCAATCTCTCTTCTGCCCAGAATAGTATGAACATTCTCCACATCTGTAACTCCAGTCAATAGAGAGTCCGGATTAACTAAAGCACAATCGCCAAAGAGAGATAACTAGCCAACAAGGCAACAGGGACTGTTTATTATCCATAATAATTGTCTTCTCTTTCATAAGCATCACATTCATTTCCAAAGAATAAATAAAATTACTAATAGAACTGAGTTTCATTCTCTTTGAGCCATGTCCATAATCTGTATACAGTGTATATACTCTACTACCCTACTAACTGCCATTTTGATTAGAAAGCAAGTTCTGTTTCCCCCACTGTTTGTTTTCCCATTGGTGATTTCCTCCAATAACAAAACTGCTGAGTTTACAACTTAAGCCAAATTTCATTTTCCTGGCAAACTCAACCGTGATGCATTCTGTATGTTATCCTCTGTCTTGTTCTCTTGATAAAGTTTATGGAATTGGAAACTCAGCTGGTAATTCTGTCAGTGACTCATGAACCATCATAGGGCCCTGCTTGGATTACAGCAGCTACTGTATGTGGCCTGTGCAACGAGCAAAGCTTTTTTTTTTAAAGATTTTTCAGAGAATTTACAATGCAGAACAAAGGGGAAAAGGAAGAGGTATGATGTATCACCATTAAGGATATTTTTCAAAAGTCATTTTTCTAACCCAGCATGTATGTTGGTGATGGAAAAAAAGAGAGAACCTTCCGCTTTCCTGATCCGTATGGATCCATATGGTGTTCCATACGGATCCATATGGATATGGTGTTATGGGTTGGGTAAAGCCTCTTGGAAAGTGGAAGGGTGTTATTACTACCCTTAATTTAAGACTGTTGCAGGAAGCCATTACATTCCTTTATGAAAGCAGATAGCAGTAACAAACACAGGCTTATGTCACTGGCCCACACAGGCACATTTTGCAGCAAAATCTAGCAAAACTTGTCCATTTTTTAGCAAAATTCTGAGTGATAATTGGACTGGCTTGAAAATGAAGACAGTAGTTACACAGACCTAAGCAAGCTGAAGCCACAGTTTCACAAAGATTCAATGAAGATGCTAGTAACATAACAGTGAACAAGCAACAAAAAGTTCCTTCTTTTGGCTATGGGCTTTCAACTCCAAGAGGATTCATTGTTTTCTAATTTGTCGGGTTGGCAGAACAGCATGAGCACTGAAACGTGTGCAGCTTTCCTTTAAGAAATGCAGCTTTCCTTCTGGCAGGCATGTAACTGTGAAGCAAACACATGGCTTCTGTCAGACACTTGCTCTCGATTCTAGTTCGTCCCTGATGCATGAGGTGTGGGCTGAGCATTGCCCTTGGAACAGAACAGCGTATGTGCTTAGCCATGTAACTTCACTACACAAACAGATGCTGCTAAACGCTGCTCATCACTGATTCATCAGGCAGTCACCCTGTACAAGCCTTGGGTTTTTACTTATTCAGACTGCTGGCATGAATTGTGATTAAAACCCCCCAACAGGGGCAGTCCTTGAGGGTGAACAGCCTGGGCTTAGATCAGCAACTTTTTGCACTAATTTGGTCACTGCTGACTCTTCATTAACCCTTTGTTTCCAAGGAATTTTTTCTGTCCGTTATCTACACTAATTCTGGGAACATGCCAGATCTTGATCCTGTCACTTCCTCCTTACTCTGTCAGCCTTTCCTTGGTAAAGATGTCTTTATCTCCATGACTGACTAGCTCATGTCCCTGGCTAAAACTTTCTTGCTTCCTCTGGTACTGGGCAACATTACCTTCACTCTCAGCTCCTCCTTTTCTAGCATTCTAGCAGAAGTGGTCAATCTCTCCCCCACACCCAACAAAGAAATAACATCTTTCTCTCCATTGTTATAAATATTTCTATTTTGGGGGGTGAGTTTTATGATCTACTCCATTTAGCAGGACTTATCCTTGGGGTCTGACACATGGATAAGCTCATCTACCGCACAGTTACGAATGCAGTCTTAACATTTCTGGTAATTCCATCTGCCAGTAACTTCTCTAGTACACAAAAGTCAAGGAGGATCATGCTCTAAAATGTTAATCCTCATTTGAGTCTATGGGGAAACGATTCCCAGAAGCTGATTCTTTTGTGTTACGGTCTAATAGGTACTACTGCAGAGGCAGGCAAAATATGGCCCATGGGCTGGATAAGGCCTGCCAGACCATTCTATCTGGCCAGCAGGGCCCCTAAAAATTTAGTAAATTAATTTTTATTTGCTCCTGGCTGCCTGTCAAAGCTGACAGGAAACAGGGGCAGTAGGACCCAGGCGGAGCCCTCAACAGAACTGAGCATCCCAGCCCCACCCCAGCCATTTCACTCTCATCCTGCCCCCACCCTGCTCAGCATCATGTGGCTCCCAGCTATATCTCATCTCCAGACTGGGGAGAACGGGGCCATACCAGTACATGTTTGTGTGCATGCAGGCAGGGGCAGTGTGTGTATGTGCATGTTTTCATAGGGTGAGTCCCACATGCACATGCCACCATACACATGCACCTACGCCCCATTTCACACTGCCATTCTCTTGGTGACCCAAAGAATATGTAAGGCTTCATACTGCATGCACACACACACACTGCCCCTGACTGCACGCAGATCATAGGCGATGTATAGGAGGGGCATGGGGGGGGCACATGCTCCCCCTAAGATTGGCCACTGCCAAAGCTGCTGCTGGCTTCTGTGGGCAGTCCCTCTCCCCCCGCCCCCCGCTGCCAATGCTTACCGCTGACCACCACCAACAGCGCAGACAGTGGTTGCAGGTGGTCGCCGCTAGCCACCTGCCACTTACCACCTGCTGCTCACCACCACCCTCCACCACTGAAACCACTGTGGCTGCCTGCAAGCAGTCCCCGCTCAGTCTGCCCTCACTGCCAATGTCACCATGGCCACTTGTGGGCAGTCCCCACTCGCTGCCACCACGCCCCCCACTGCCAATGCCTGTGGGTGGTCACCATGCCCCCCAGCCTCCGGGGGCACATGCCATTCACCATGATGCAAACCCCCACACCTACTCTCCAATCACCCTCTCCCCACACACAGCCCCCCACAAACCGATACCCATCCACACTCCACACACCCAGAACCCCCTACAAACCTATACACTCCCCCTCACAATATGCAAGAGTAAGACTTCATTTTAAGCTATTGTCCAAACACCTCTGTGTACACTACACAAACACATTTAAATCAGGACAAAAATATTTTTTTTAAATCAAATTAATGAATGCTGTAGATGTTTGCTTTTTAGAATATAATCTGGTATTTTTCTGATTCCAAGATGGCAAAACTCCTTGCTGAAAGGAGTACTTCCAGGGGTAAGTGGTAGGACTTTGGGTGGGAAAGCTCAGGGGTTAGGGTGCGGGACTTCCAGTCACAAGTTGGCAACCAGGGGGCGGGGCATCCTTCAAGGGGTGGGGCTACCCATGCGCCCCTCGACAGCTTGCTAAAACTCGGCAAGTGACCCTTGGCCCAAAATAATTGCCCGCCTCTGTACTACTGGGTGTGTCTACATGAGATACTTTACTGTGCAATAGACTAATCTGTGCATTAAATTGGCACCATTTAACTGTATACATTAGCTTTTGCACAGTAAATTAGGCTAATGTGCAATTTTCTACTATGTAAATATAGGTAGTAGATTAACTGGGCATTAGCTACTGTGCAGCACTGCTTGTGTAGACAGCTGACAGGGAGCAAACTATTCCTGGTCAGCCCAGGCAGCAGTTAGGAAAGTTTCCCTTCTCTCGCAACTGCCCCGATCAGCAGATCAGGGCAGGGGGCTAGGAAAGTGTCCTGATAGGGGCATGGGGCTAGGAAACAGCTGCCTGGGAGACAGGACAGCCCCCCTCCACACTGAGCCAAGGCCTGAACCTAGTACCCTCTGCCAGCCTGGGGCTGGCTTTTGGGGGAAGCTTAGAACTCCCTTTGGCTTCCATGTGGGAGCAGAGCAGGGCAGGAGTAGCCCTGCCCTGAACTGCTCCAGATGGGTGCACATGTAGAAGTGCTCCCAGGGAAAGCTTACTGTGCAGTATTTTAATGCACAATAAGCTTTCTGCGCATTAATGGCATGTGGTCTACCACATACATATGTGCCTCTCTGCTGAACAGAACTTTTGGTGGCAGGCCATACTAACAATGAATAAATGATAGGTCTATACGATACACACAACACAGGGTAGTTCCATATAGAAATAGTAAGCTAGCTCTAAACCAGCTGGCTTGGGTAGCAAAAGCAGTGGAGGAAAGTTAGCAGAACAGTGCATTTGGGTTAATATATCCTGCTGCTCAGCAAGACTAATTAGCTTGAGGGGGAACACTAACACAATGTTATTACTTCTGGTACCTGAGCCAACTCGGGCATCTCTCTGTGGCATTACTTTGTGCTGTGTAGACATAACCAGAAAGCAGAAGGTAAATAGTGAAGTCAAAATGCATTTAAAAGTGGGGGTGGGGGAATAATTTAGTGAGGTAGCTACATTTGAGGGTTTTTCTATGCTAATTTTTATGTTCTGCTCATTGTTTTGCTCTGGGAGCAACCTTTTCAGATTAGCTAACCTCTTAGATGTAAATGTGTACACAGAACTGTGAGCTCAGATAGGGATCGGGGACAGGATCCTGGTTTCTATTCCAAGCTTTGCCACTGATCAACATTTTTGAATGTGTCTAGAATGTGTCACTTAAATGTGGCTCTGGTTAAATGGGCCCGTGGAAAGCTGCTGAAATGGGAATGTAAAAGGAAAAGGAGAAATGGGAGAAAATCAAGGGAGCAGATTCTCTGCTGGTGTAAAAGGAGTGATGATTTTTTACCATCTTAGGAAATTATGTCTTTGCTGAAATGCTTGGGGTTATGCAGGACTCCCACCCTCAGCAAAATAGACCTATGCTCTCAATCTGTATGCTGTCTCCTTTCCTTCCTCTTAGTTCTTGATCTACTTAGAAATTCCCTTTGTTTATCTCCCCCCAGTTTCCATAACTTCACTGACTCTGCAGCAATGAGGGAAACCTAGAATTAGCCACTTAGCCCTGAAGTTCAGTTCAGTCCAGTTGGACAGCTTTGCATTCCCTCTTTTCCTTTTTCCATTACCTTGTCCTTTTCTGCAGAAGCAGCTGACACCTTAGTCACAAAATCACAGTCACAAATCCAACCAAAGCTCTTAATACTTGGTTGTATGGTTGTGTGTGTGTGTTTTTTTAGGATTAGTGCATACTTTCAAAATGGAATAACAGTTTGTCCAAGAATCAACTTTTTACAGGGAGCCAATCAGTCAAGCAGCCAAGATGTGTGCTGCTGCTTTGAGGTTTTGGGGGTGGGTTCCTGTCTGTTCTTTTACATAAAAGCACAGCAAATTGTCAGAACAAACACATTTTCAGCATGCGACACTGTAACTCAGAGCCCAGGAGAGTCTCATAGGCTGGAAAACAGATCAAGGCAAATGGGAGTCTGGATGACCTGCCTATGAAGCTTTTGGACGTAAAGGTTTTTTTATTCACTGGAGTTGAAAGATTTTTAAATAAAATTAATTGGTCCCAATTGAAGTAAAATGTCTTTCCTCTTCTTCCTGGCATTGAATCTGGAATCTGAACCTTACATAATATTTTATTGTTTGTTTATTTCTTTTGCAAGAGGCTGACTACTACTGGGTATTAATCCTTACTCTTGGGCCTGTTGAAAGGGGAATCAACAGGCACATCTGCCATTCAGGTTGGATCCTTAACTCACTGATCAGCATGCCATTAGGTGTATGACGTTATTGTTGAAGGACTGGTTTTGGCATAGAAATTTTCTATGATTTTGTGAAAATTAGGGTTGGAAGGGACCTCAGGAGGTCACCTAGCCCAACCCCCTGCTCAAGTCAGGAACATCCCCAACTAGATCATTTCAGCCAGGGTTTTGTCGAGCCAGGCCTTAAAAACCTCCAAGGACACAGATTCTAACACCTCTATAGGTTGCCCATTCTAATGTTTTACCCTCCTAGTGGGAAAGTTTTTAATATCCAACCTAAATTTCCCTTGCTGCAACTTCAGACTGTTGCTCCTTGTTCTGTCATTTGCCACCACCGAGAACAGTCTAGCTCCATCCTCTTTTGAACCCCACTTCAGGAAGTTAAAGGCTGCTATCAAATTTTCCCTCAGTCTTCTCATCTCCAAAAGCCCAGTTCCCTCGCATTTTCATTAACCTCTGCTGGACTCTCTCCAATTTGTCCACATCCTTTCTGTAGTGGGGGCCCCAAAACTGGACTTATGACTTCAGATTTGGTCTCATCAGTGCCAAATAAAGGGGAATAATGACTTCCTTCAATCTTCTGGCAATGCTTCCACTAATGAAGCCCAGTATGCTGTGAGCCTTCTTCACAAGGGCACGCTGCTGGCTCATATTCACTTTACTGTCCACTGTAACCCCAGGTCCTTTCCTGCAGAGCTGCTGCTGAGCCTGTTGGTCCCAAGCCTGCAGTGGTACATGGGATTGTTCCATCCTCAGTGAAGGTCTTTGCACTTGTCCTTGTTGAACTGCATGAAATTTTTTGGCCCAATCCTCTAGTTTGTCTAGGTTACTCTGACTCCTAGCCCTACACCCCAGCTAATCTGCTACTCCCCTCAGCTTGGAGTCTCTGCAAACTTGCTAGGGGTGCACTCTATGCTATTTCCCAGATTGTTAATGAAGATATTGAACAAAAGGGGCCCCAGGACCAACCCCTGTGGAACTCTACTTGATACCGGCTGCCAGCTAGACATTGAGCCATTGATCACTACCCACTGAGCCTGACAATCCAGCCAGCTTTCTATCTATGTTATAATTCATTCAAGCCATAATTCCTTAACTTGTTTGCAAGAATCCTGTGGGAGACAGTATCAAAAACCTTGCTAAAATCAAGGTTTATCATGTCCACTATTTTCCCCACATCCACAGAGCCAGTCATCTTATCATAGAAGGTAATCAAGATGGTCAGGCAAACACTTGCCCTTGGTGAATCCATGCTGACTGTTCCTAATCACCCTCTTCTCCTCCAAGTGCTTAGAAATAGATTCCTTGAGGACCTGCTCTATGATTTTTTCAGGGACTGAGGTGAGGCTGACTGGTCTGTAGTTCCTTGGATCCTCCCTCTTTCCTTTCTTAAAGATGGGCACTATATTTGCCCTTTTCCAACAGTCCATGATCTTACGCTGCCCCAGGAATTGCTCCAGAAGAACTTCTATCCTATACTTCCCAGATTGTGCACTATATACCTCTCTGCACAGTTGGTCAGCCATGTGGGAAGGAGTTCTCCATAGTTGTCTCCCATAATCTAGTCTTTTCTCCAGGGATTGCCTGAATAGTAGCTTTGCCTTCTGCTGTGTATATGTGGGTCATTGATCCTTATATGTGGGTCATTGATCCTTCTTCCCTCCCCGTAGCCACAGAACAACAGAGGTCATGCATGGGTCAGATGCCCAAAAGATTTGTCTCTTCAATGTTATTAAACATGCCACACAAATTACTGTTTTTACGGAGGTTGGGAGGAGAGAAGATGGAAAGAGGCTGAAGTCCAGTTAGGACCTGATTTAATTAGTTTCTTGGAGGATTTTTCATGGTTTATGATTATCATTATCTGCACACGAAAGTATTGTATGTGTGTGTGCATGTGTGTGTGTGTGCGCGCACACACCTAATTAAATAGTTAACAATATGCTGAGAACCTGGTTTAACTGTTAAAACTTTTTGAGAAGGTGTTTGCCTCTCCCTTCCCTTCTGCCTGTAACATTTACTTAAGACCTGACAATGTAAGGGAACTTCCAGCCAGCGAATTCCATCTGTGAAGTAAATCTTTCAGGAAAGTATGATGCCTCTCCTAGCTGACTAGTTGTTTGATAGTCTAAGTGGACTATAACTAATTAAAAGAAGTTCAGGCCAATTACTAATATCCCTACAAAATCTGCTGCAGTTTGCTGGATGTTTTTCATCCCACACATCACTGCTACAGACATTTATAGTCGATGTTGAATGATCAACTGAAAGGGCAGAGAATAAAAAACTCACACTTCTGTCACTTAATAGTACATAGTCATTCAGAAATATGAATACATACCTTTTAGCTAATGCTCTTATGCTTATTATTGGCCAGAATAAGCAATACAAGGAACAGCTTCAAGTGCAGTTGTATTTTAGTCCAAATCCTTTCAGTTTAGATAGTTCCTACTGCACAAAGAGAGGTCCTAGAAACCTTATACCCAGAGCTGGCCAGAGGATGGCAAGTTTCAATTTCATGGCAACTTTCAAATTCTTCAGTTTGTTTTGGTTCCACATGGAATGATCCAGATCCCTTTGGAATACTTTTGTGAAAAGGTATTTTGTCAAATATTTATATTCAGATCTGCCTCTGATCAGAAGTGACTCCAAATCCCTAAATCCTCTTTCCTAAAAATGTTGTTAAGATTGTCTGCCTGAAACATATTGGCTTTAGTGAAACTGAATGTTTTAGTGAAATGAAATGCAATCAGAAATGTTCCAGCCAGCTCTACATACACTTACAACGGTCTATCCAGGCTAACTTGTGCTCCTATCTGCCTGCTAGAGCTATGTGCCCCTTATACTATGTTTAATTTGGAAGCTCCTCAATTAAGGTCCTGTCTTTTTGAGGGGTATGTGTGCATGGCATCTTGGGGTCCATATTGTCAATTGGACATGCTCTGCTACCATACATATAATACATTATTATCCACTTCAGAAGTATGATGCAAAGCAAAGTGGTAAGGAATCTGAGAGGAAAGTTCAAAATGTTAATATGAAAAGGAAAAAAATAACAAAGAGTTAATAAAATAAACAATATAAGAAGTAACACTTTTCTTTCTTTGTGTTCTTGTGGAATCTTTTTTTAGAATCTCAGACTTGTAATTATTGCTACAGCCAACCCTTGCTGCTTCTCCATCTGATTAGATCTGGGTTTCAGTGGCCATGATGAGTTACCACAACAATCCATTACCAGCATTGCTAACTAGCATCCCTCATTAAATTAAATTAAAAGGGAAATGTAAGGAAATCTTTTCAAGCTGTTACTCTGCTTACAATTATTTCTTTTCTTTTCTTTAAGGACACAATTATTTTTTTTTAGTAAAATCTTCTTGGTTTAAAATGAAACCTCTTCAGGTTTTTCTTTTTTTTTCCTCCTGCAATAAATGTATGCTTTAGTTTGGTGGGGGTTTTTTTAATTTACTATGCAAATAGGACAATATGAAGGTTACATTCAATGTCATTAACACTAAACATAAGGACCTTGCAGACTAGGTGTCTATCTGTATGTGCATTTCTGTGGCCCTTCATTACATGTTGTAGGAGCATCTGTGTATGCTTTATATGTTGGGGCCTGCATTTCTGGAAACAAGAAAAAAATCCAAAGAAAAAAACAGGGCAAAAGTTCTTATGCAACTTGCTTTGTCCCCCACTGAATGTTGGGGGCAAAAAAACAGCCGTTGAAGGGAATATGGCAATATTATGGATGGATTTAATGGAGAAAACTGGAGGGATGGGCTCAGGTATGCAGGCAAAACATAGTCACTCAATCTTAAATTTGACCAGTGCTGATACCCTGCTTTGCAACTTGATGCACAAAATGTATCAATTATATTAATATTAGAGATGGAGCCTTGGAACTCTCTCTCATCATAAAACCATGGAAATTAGGGTTAGAAGGGACCTCAGGAGGTCATCTAGTCCAACCACCTGCTCAAAGCAGGACTAGTCCCAAATACATCATCCTAGCCAAGGCTTTGTCTAGCAAGACCTTAAAAACATTCAAGGATGGAGATTCCACAACCTCTGTGGGTAACCTTTTCCAGTGCTTTATTACCCTCCTGGTGAGAAAGTTTTTCCTAATATCTAACCTAAATTTCCCTTGCTGCAATTTGAGACCATTGCTCCTTGTTCTGTCATCTGGCACCACTGAGAACAGTCTAGCTCCATTCTCTCTGGAACAACCCTTCAGGTAGTTGAAGGCTGCTATTAAATCCCACTTCCGTCTTTTCTTCTCCAGACTAAATAAGCCCAGTTCCCCTCAGCCCCTCCTCAGAAGTCATGTCCCCCAGCCCCCTCACTATTTTCGTTGCCCTCCACTGGACTCACTCCAATTTGTCCATATCCTTTTCTGTAGTGGGGGCCAAAAAACTGGACACAGTACTCCACATGTGGCCTCACCACTGCTGAATAGAGGGGAATAAACACTTCCCTCAATCTACTGGCAACCTTCTTCACAGCAAGGGCACACAGTTGCCTCATATTCAGCTTATTGTACACTGTAATCCCCAGGTCCTTTTCTGCAGAGCTACTGCTTAGCTAGCTGGTCCCAAGCCTGTACTTGTGCATGGGATTCTTCTGCCCTAAGTGCACTTATCCTTGTTGAACCTCATGAGATATCTTTTGACCCAATCCTCCAGTTTGCCTAAGTCACTCTGAATCCTAGGCCTACACTCTAACATATTTACTACCCGTCCCAGCTTGGTGTTATCTGCAATCTTGCTGAGGGTGCACACCATCCCATCATCCAAGTTGTTGATGAAGATATTGAACAAAACTGGCCCCAGGTCTGTCCCCTGGGGAACTCCACTTGATACTGGCTACCAGCTAGACATCAAGCCATTGATTATTACCCTGTTGAGCCTGATGGTCCAGCCAGCTTTCTATCCACCTTACATCAACCTGTACACCTTCATCCAACCTTTACTTCCTTAGCTTGCTTGCAAGAATGTTGTGGGAGACAGTATCAAAGGCCTTGCTAAAATCAAGGTATATCATGTCCACTGTTTTTCCTGCATCCATAGAGCTGTCATCTTACCAAAAAGGAAATCAGGTTGGTCAGGAAAACACTTGCCTTTGGTGAATCCATGCTGACTGTTCCTAAATAACCTTCTTCTCCAAGTGCTTAGAAATGGATTCCTTGATGACCTGCTCTATAATTTTTCTGGGGATTGAAGTGAGGCTGACCAGTATGCAGTTTACCAGATCCTCCTTCTTTCCTTTCTTAAAGATGGGCAGTAGACTTACCCTTTGTCAATTGTCCAGGACCTCTTCTGATGCACCCTGGGATGCATCCCATCCATCCCCAGGGACTTGTACACAGTACACATCCAGCTTTTCTAAATAGTCCCAAACCTGTTCTTTTACCACTGTTGGCTGCTCACCTTCTCTCCAACTGTGCTTCCAGGTGCAGTAGTCCAGGAGCTGACCATGCCTGTTAAGATTGAGGTAAAAAAGGCATTGAGTACTTCAGTTTTTTCTATATGATCTGTCTCTAGGTTGCCTCTCCCATTCAGTAAAGACCCACACTTTCCTTGATCTTCCTCTTGTTGGTAACATACTTGTAGAAACCCTTCTTGTTACCCTTCATGTCCCTTGCTAACTGCAACTCCAGTTGTGCTTTTGCCTTCCTGATTTCATCCCTGCATGCATGAGCAATATTCTTGTACTCCTCCCTAGTCATTTGTCCATGTTTCCATTTCTTGTATGCTTTCTTTTTGTTTTTTAATTCACTGAAGAGTTCCCTGCTAAGCCAAGCTGGTCTTCTGCCATACTTGCTAGTCTTCCTGTGCATCAGGATGGTTCATTCCTGTGCCATTAGTAAGGTATCTTTAAAATACAACCAGCTCTCCTGGACTCCCTTCACCTTCAGACTGGCCACCCAGGGGATCTGCCCATCAGTTACCTAGGTGAGTCAAAAATCTGCTTTTCTGAAGTCCAGGGTCCTTTCTCTGCTTCTCTCTTTCCTTCCTTTCCTCAGGATCTTGAACTCAATCAGCCCATGTTTGCTGCTGCCCGGGTTGCCATCCACTTCTGTGTTTGTTCCTCACAAATTCTTCTCCATTTGTGAGCAGTACGTCAAGTAGAGCACAGCACCTAGTTGGCTGCTCTAAACCTTGTACCATGAAGTTTTCCCTAATTCCCTCTAAAAACTTACTAGACTGCCTGTGCACTGCTGTATTGCCTTCCCAACAGATGTCAGGGTGATTGAAGTCTCCCATGAGAACCAAGGCCTGTGACTGGGAAATTTGCACCAGTCGTTTGAAGAAATCCTCATCCACCTCATCCTCCTTCTCTGGTGGTTTACAGCAGACAACCTCCACAACCTCACCCTTGTTGCTCTCCCCTCTAATCCTAACCCAGAGACTTTCAACAGGTATATCTCATTTCATATTGGAGCGCTGAGCAATCATACAGTTCTTTTACATAAAGAACAGCTCCTCCTCCTCTTCTCCCCTGCCTGTCCTTCCTGAACAATTTATACCCATCTATGAAAGTTGTTTAGTCATGCAAGCTCCCACCAAGTCTCTGTTATTCCAATAATATCATAGTTCCAGGACTGTGCTAAGACTTCCAATTCTTCCTGTTTGTTTCCCAGGCTCCATGCATTCATGTACAGACACCTGAGGTAACTAGTAGATTGCCCTATTTTTTCAGGAAGAATGAGGAAGCATTCCCCGTTGTTCCCTCCTGCTTGTGCTTCTTCCAGGTTACCCTCTTCCCCACTTACCTCAGGGCTTTTGTCTCCATCGCCCAGTGAGCCTAGTTTAAAGCCCTCCTCACAAGGTTAGCCAGACTGTCTGCAATCATGCCTTCCCCACTTTTCATCAGCTGGATCTCATCTCTTCCTAGCAATCCTTCATCTTGGAACAACATCCTATGGTTAAAGAAGCCAAAGTCCTGCTGGTGACGCCAACTGCACACCAACTGCACAGCCATATATTGATCTTCAGGATGCATCTGCTCCTGCCTGGGTCCTTCCCCTTGGCTGAAAGCTGGAAAAAAAACGCCACCTGTGCCCCTGTCCCCTTCACCCTTACACCCAGAGCCTTGTATTCACTTTTGATCTGCTCAGGGTCTCCCCTGGCAGTGTCATTGGTTCCCACATGGATGAGCAGCATGGGATAGTAGTCAGAGGACTGGATGAATGTTAATAATCCCTCCATGACATCTCAGATTCAGGCTTTGAGCAAACAGCAGACCTCCTGAAACAACAGGTCAGGCTGACAGGTGGATGTCTCTGTCCCCCACAGAAGGGAGTCTCCAACCACCACCACCTGTCACTTCCTCATGGTGGCCGCAGTCTTGATCCTTCCAACCTTGCGGATGCCTGACCTGTCCTCCTCCGCCAATGGAACCTACTCCTCCTCCTCTATTGCTTGCTAGGGCTCCATATCTGTTCTCCAGGCAAATTTCTCCAGGTGGAAATGAAGACTTCTGCTTGCTGACAGAGGTCACAAGCTTCCAGCTCCCACCTTCTTGGGACTCCATGTCCTCTTTCTTCTCTAGTACTGCCTTTGGCAGTCCTTCCTCCACAGTCCTAGAGGTGTCCTTCAGGACTGACTTGATGAAGTCCTTCTGGTAGAGGATGCTTCAGAGGTTTGCCACGTCCTCCTACAGCTCGCCTGCCTGTTCCCTGAGGGACACTACCAGGAGGCACCACTCACATCACAGTCATTCTCCCACCTGGCAGTCTCTGGAAGGAACCGGCAAGCTGCAGTGTCCACAGTGCCAAACCAGGACCTGGGTGGAAGCCTTGATGATGAGCGGTCCTGCCTGGACAGACACCTCACAGCTGCAAGGAGAGGAAGAGCTGGCAGTAGCAGTGGCTTTGGTGTTTCTCATCCTCCAACTGTTTCTATGAATCCCTTAATCTGCCTCCTCCCTTTTTTTCCCCTCTTCCAAACAGACCTTCTCTAGTAAACGCCCTTGTAAGCTGGCCTGTACATTGTTCCTTGGTCCTGAAAGGTTCCTTTTTCTCTGCTTCCTCTCACCAAGCTTACAGTGAAGGAAGGTGAGAGAGTTTCCAGGCAAACTTCCTAGTGAACTCCCCCTTGCTCTGCACTCTAGTTAAGCAAGGGGCTTAAGTACTGGCCAAACTCCTGAGTTTTAGCTACTTGCATTAAATATATGTAGGTTAGCTACTCTTAATTAAAAGAAAGAGCTTAACTTAAAGGCTCCCCTACAAGAGAGGGGAGGAAACCAGATCTGCAAATGGCCCTGCTTGCTGTCCCCTGTTTGCTTACTTCCTGGTCACTCGAGGAGTCTCCTTTTATATCCTACTGGGCCTGGACTGGCATTGCCCCCTTGTTAGGCTTTTGTCAGACACAGGCAGCAATCACCCAATAATCACTCAGCTACCAGCACTCCCAGCTACTCAGAGCACACATTCAAAACAAACGCTCAGCAAGTCAAATACACAGGCAGTCCTGGCTCACTTACCTTCCCAGCGTAGGGTCTAGTGCCTGGTGCCTAGCCCCCCTTCCTCTTCCCCTTTCTCCTCTTGCTCCCAGTGAACTGCTTCCAAACTGCCCTATTTGCTTTCCCCATTCACTCAGGGAGTTTCCTTTTATACCCTCAGTTGTTTTTGCAATGCTCCTGAGACATGTGGAGAAGCCCACACTACCTGCCTAAACTCTCTGCCTGCAGTATGCTTGAGAAGTGATGAACAGTGCCCACAGAGTTGCTTCATTGCCTTGTTTCTGGCTTTGGTGCATGAAGAGTGGGAGTGGCTGGGCTTTCTCAGTAATACTGAAGAAGTGGTATAGCCATACCACAGAAGCTGATCTAATGCAGAAAGGGCCAGAGCGATGTACCTCCCTTTGCTGAGGATCCTCAGCCTTGAACCATCTTCAGCAATTAAGGACCTCAGCCTGATCAGCTGCTTAGCTAATCTACAACCAAGCTGCTGAAACTGGCTCTATATTTGTCTCACACTAGATAACTCTCTCACACTCATTCTACATTTCTTAGTGTTGGCAACTGGCTTTTGTGCTGGTGTTGTTCTGCCTGCTTACTTATCAGTGGTCTACTTCCAATGCTCATGGTCTGATATGTACAGAGGAGGCCCCCTACTCTTGAGATAGGTGTTCCCCCCAAAACCAATTTTTTAGTCTGCAACTAGAGCTCTGAGCAGCTCCTTAGGGACAGAAGCTCTTTGGCCATTTTGACAGGAGAAGCTGGTAGAAATTTAGGCCAGGTTCTGTTCTACCTATTAGGTGTTTAGGTGAACTTATCATGTGTACATGTACAAGCACCCTTAGTGTATAGACAGTCATTACATTTATAGTGCTACAGAAGCCCTTGTACAAACATGATCTGTGCACTTCAGAAAAGTACCTGTTTGAAACATGAACTTCTCTGTAATGGCGTGCTTTGTAGTGCTATATGTAATATCTGTTATATCCCCCTGTTGCCCCCTGGCTAGAGAGCACACTTTGAGGCAGCTTTGTAGCTCTCCAGCCAGCAATCTAGCATATCTATGCACCCCCATGGTGCTGTATTTTTAGTAGCACTATAAAGTGCCGAGGCAATTTGTAGCGCTGCAGATGAATGGCTGTTTATAGCCTTAGGCACCTAAATGCAATTCTTTTTGTCTCTGTTCAAACCTCTGAAAATCCATTAATGCATCTACTTTTGTAACACACCATCACCTTACCCTTAAGATCTGAGTGATGGCAAAAGAAGGCAGGATTCACCAACATTTTGCCATAAATGTTTGTTGGTGACTTGAGTAGACTAGACTAGACTAGAATATTTCTTAGGCCTTTAAGTCCATTTATGTACCTAATAGGTGAAATAGGATGTGCTGCTTTGTGTACGTAGACACCTAAGGAAGTTAGGCAGCGCCTATGCTGTGAATCTCAAAAAGTTAATTCTGTCTACAAGTTAGATTTAAATTAATATTTGCTTGTTTAGAGGCCAAAATCCCTTTAAATGTCTGACTTACGTCCAACAGCTGGTAGCTTTAGCAGAAAAAATATATCCTGTTTGGCCTACCTACTATAGAGGGCAACGAGCCACACTGGGCAATGTGGTGATACCTGTAAAATATCACAGCACACAGTTAAACCCTATATCTGTATAGGGAGGTCTAGGTAGAATTTTCCCTTACTGCTACTCCGGCTGTTCCTGCTTTTGCTGCCCATGTAAAAATCTGGCTTTGACAGGTCCCTGTCTCTGTCATTGAGTTAAGGAGCATCCCCTGGATGATCACAGGGCAAAAAAAGGGAAGCCATTCTTTGGCTCAAAGTGAAGCAAGACCAATTTTATATTGTTCACAATGTTCTGTGTGTTCAGCAGAGCTGTCTCTTTGAAGGAGAGTCCCAAAAATAATGTAAAGGGAGCCTGCAAACATGGGAGACCCTTTTACTTCTTTAAGGTCTAGTGAGAAATGATCAAACAGAAAGCAAATTCCTATCTAGTGAATGGTTTCTCCAAAAACACTAGACAAAAAGAAAGAAGCTGTGTAACCCGATGGAAGAAGAAAGTTTGCTTCCCTGTGAGATATGACTAGAAAGTATGGAAAAATACTCAAGGCCTGTGAAAGGATTTCCTCGGGCTATTAGTTCTTTCCTCAGGATTCCTCCAGGCCTTCTCATTCTGTGTAATCACCCCCACAAGCACAGAGCACAGGAATTGCACCTTGGAGGAAGCATCACCTTGTTATTGTTGAGATTCATGAATTGCTGGAGTGAGAAGGTGACTGTGACATTGTCTTGTCTCTTTTCTGTGGTCTCTCTCTTCTCTATTTTTCATACTGAGTTCCTTTTTTCCTAATACCAGAAGAATTCCGTGTCGCACATGAGCTCTTACATTGACGAATATCAAATCTGTCACATGTTCTCTGAGAAAAGACACATTAGGAAATTTCCGTATGTAACTTGCCCTAAAAATCAAGCAGAAACCACGTATCAGTCAACCTGAATAAGTACAGAAGGCTCTGAGATTGGAACCATCTGCATCCTTTAGGAAAAAAAATACTCTCCCAAAGAGATCTGCATTTGCCATACACTTTTGCTTTCAGAACCTGTTTCCATTTAAGGTTACAGCTGCCCAGTTAATGGTCTAGTGTCACACTGTGTATCTATTTAATATGTCTAGTGTGTGCAGTATTTTTGGTTGGAAAAGATGAAGTTCTTGATATGTGTTTCCTAATACCAATTTATCCACCTCCGAGCATTTTTACCATCAACCACTAATGGCTGGTCAAAGGACCAATGAGCAAAGACAGAATTAAAACAAAGGTTGTATTTTTTTGTCATTCATTTGAACGTAGCACAAGACAGTAGTAACTGAAAGTCTTTACCTATTGTTAAAATCTGTGTGGACCCTTGTGTTAATGTATTAGTGCTTCACATATTCTGTATCCTTAAATGGACAGGGATCCACACCATGAGCCTCCATCACTGCAGCTGGCATGTTACTTTATAACTCATTTCTAGGAGTTGTCCTTCCAGTTCTGGAGATATACTGCAGAAGAAGCTTACACTGCTATTCCCCAGGCTGCCTGATGTTGAGGGCTGCTTGTTCTGAATGGCTGTCAGTCTGATGTATCTCACCAACTACTGTGAAAAGCTACAAATGATACATCTGCCAAAGTCATAAAGTAATACATTGACCTGATTGTGTTGAGGCCATTTGAACATTTGCCTTCTCGGCATCAAGATATTTAAATGTGGCTAGATTAAAGTGACATGTAATTGTGTCACAGAAAGCCTCTTGTTCAGGACCTCATTCACTCAAAGTCTGTGCTGATGCAATAGTGGATTGGACATGGGTCCTAGAAATGCCATAATCCTAGACTATGGTGTTCAAATGTTGGCAGTGACGCTGCAAGGGTGCATTACACTCCTCTTACATCAGTTACTTTGCCTCCAAATTGGCTCCAGGAACAAGTAGAGCAAGGGTTTATCTAATTTCAGTCTATTCAACCAGTGAGATTGATTTGATAAAAGTCATCAGCTCTTCCTTTCCTTCAAGAGAACACACCAATCTCTACTGCTGATACTCTTCTGCTACCCAAAAAAGTGAATCCCATTTCCACTCCTGAGGTTTTCACCACATACAAGGAATATTTACACATTTCCAATCTACTTTTATTGTACATCAAGGAAAGGGGCAATAAAGTACAAAAAGTATAGTCTCTGTGGGAGAGCACAGTTTGTGACTCTCCTCCTAAGAGACTGCAGCAACTCAGAAGACAAAACAGCTGCTGTCTATAAGTGGAGGCAAAACTTTTAGAAATGTAAAGGTGCAATATACATCTAGCTGCTTGCTTGCCTAGCTACATGGACCAAATATTCCCTTTTCCATAACTGCCTATAACCCAGTGCCGTAGCATGTGGGCAGGGGGAGGGTGAGCAGAGCAACCGTCCTGGGGTCTGAAGCGAAGGGGTGCCAACAGGCACTGCCCAGCCAGGGTAGGGCACGAGACAGAGCCCCGATTGTTTGTGGGGGGAGCAGGAACAGGGCAAGGGTGATTCCCGCTGCTATATGCACTCCCAGGCAAGTACAGGGGGAGGGCATGTGCCCCCCAGATCTATTTGCAGGGCAAGGGCAGACTGCCACTGCAGGCTTTGCCCTGGATGCTAAACTTCATTGCTATGGTACTGCTGTAACCCCTCTGGTTTTCTAGCTATTAAAACCATCAGTGTTGTCACGATTTTAGAACTGTTATTGTAGTGTAAATGTAGCCTGTGCCTACAGGCAGGCACATACTTAGACAAGTGTTTTGGGGTTTTTTTTTCTGAATTGGGATGTCCAATTCATGTGTTTCAATTTAAATGCATTGCTGAATTGGAACACTTGACTCCAATTCAGAAGTAAATTTTAACCTAGCAAGCCTGGAAAGGAATAAGTGCTGAAGCCCAGAATGCTTCAGTTTACCAAAGTCACTTTTTTGACTCCATAGAACTGCACTTTAAGATAGGTAAAGCATCTCTTAAATCCTTTAGCATAAGATAAGAGCTTATACATTTAACCAATGTCTTTCATGATAGGCATTACAGCTGTCTGTGCATATTATATAAACACTAGCCATTTTGCAACAGTTTACAAACCTAAATATTTTATTAGAAAATATTGAACATTTAACTCATCTTGAGTTTTTCGTACAGCAATAAAAACACCACTTCCATCAAAAGATAGTAAGAGGCTGAACTAATAATGTAACACTTTGTTGTAGGAAGAGAGCTTACCCCATCTTGAATTAATAAGTCACGTAGTTTATGCCAATGTAGGAATTTTAACACCAAATGGGAAAAGAGCTAATTTTGTCTTTGCCAGCTTTGCAAGGGGGATGTGCATAATTCATGAGCGCACCAGGCCATGTGCCTATATATCCATGCATTTGTAACATAGTGAGTAGCAATATTTGAGACCTTTAGACCAAATCCTTTGGTTCCTAATTAGATATGATTTGGGAGATTGTAGTGCTCTACATGAATACAACCTGCTCTGTTAATGGAGTTTCATTATTCCACTAAGCACGCTCCTTACTTGAAGGAAACAGCACTCTTTATTCTCAAATTGGTCAGTGTATGAATCAGTTTCAAAGGAACTTAGGTTGACTTTTGAGTGAATCTGCAATGAGGATTGAAGCAGGAAATGCCATGGTAAGAAGGTATACCTTTTGTCCTTACTAGTTTTTCCTTCATTGGTAATACCTGTGGAGTGCCACCTGAGCTGAGATAGTAATGAGATGCATTGTATTTCTCCAGTACGTGTACATCTGTAAACAGAAGCCACCCTGTTTATCAAGGGATTACCATCTGTTTTCTCCTGAATATATCAGCCCCTCCATGGTATATTTCTGTGTACAAGGTGGGATGTATACTTTTCCACTTTTAACTTTCACATAACTCTTTGTTCATTTAGAGGAGACAAATGAAAATCTCTTGAAATTGCCCATTTGGATAATTGACAAATGTATCTGATCTCTTTTTTTTTAAGGGTATGACAAGCCATCTTTAAATCACCACATGCCACATGCGACACATTTATCCCTCTTGAAGAAGGCTGCAATATGTACTGTCAGGGGCCAGGTTTGCAGGAAATCTGTATCTTCTAGTCATTACAGTAGTCATAGAATTGGGCTTTGCTTTAATGGATGAGTACAGGGAATAGACAAACTCATTTTGCCTAATTTCACATCTGCACAGACATCATGGGGTCAAAAGTTCATGGTGAACACAGATGTTGTTATTGCAGTTGGCTTAAGAGAACCTGGAAAGGGGGCTGAAAGAGAAATGCTCTTGAATAAAGGAGTTTCATGAGTTTGATCCTGCTTGTACCAGGGATAAGTCAGGAGTCATGACAGCCAATAAAATTACTCCTAGTTTACACTGGTACAAAGATGGGCAAAACAAGCTAGCATGTATTTAACATAGCAGGAAACTGGCTGAGGCACAATTTTGAATGGTTTACCTTCTTTTAATACATACTATAAACTCCTTTAGCTCGAAGAGAAACTGGATCTAATGGTTAGAGTATAGGCATGTGTGTAAGAAAATCTACCAGTGCTAATTCCAGCTGCCTATAGACATGCTTGGGGAGGGTGCATTTTAATTAGAGCAGTTCCCGGAGAGCCGCTCTAATCAAAACAGCACAGTGTCATGTGTATTAAGCCCCTGCGTATTTAAAAATTGCTGCAAAACCTTTTAATTAAAGATCATTAGATGAGTTTTAGTTAAAGCACCCCCACAGCCATTTTGAAACATGGAGGGGTTTAATACACATGACACTGCAGCGATGCTAGACCATTCTAATTAGAACCCAGAGCAGACTCAATTAACGGGGTCTGCTACACCACGTTCTAATTAGAACACGGTAGAACATTTCTATAGGCATCCTACATGGCTAGCTTCAATGATATCTGAGCAATTAATGATCTGTTTATCCTCATAATATCCCTGTAAGGGAGGGAAGTACCTACATCACTTCCATGCTGTTCTTAGAAGCGCTGCCATGAAGCGTATCCCGTCTACTTGTTCCTCCTCTGTGTGTACTAACTCCTGAAAATAAGGCAATCTAATGGCCATAGAGTAGCACAGAGTGCACAACTGCACCACTCTTAGGCACACTGTCTTGTATGAGCTCATTGTCATGCCTTATTTCCAGAATTCGGTGTGTGCATAGTGGAAGAAGTACTCAGCGTGGGCCAAGGGCCACCCAAGAAATTTGTGATAGAAAGGAAGATAGAATAAGTTCTCTTAATTCCTAGGCAAACAGTCTAACCACTGGATTATCTCTCTCTTCTGGCACCATAATGCACTTTCTGTGCGACTGGACCAGCCTCTCAGTTGCTCCGTACTTCTTTACTTGTAAACATGTTGCTAAACCTCACACTGCTCTCCCAGATTGAACATAGGACAGAACTAAAGTCCTGGATCCAAATGTGTTCAAACTTTGGGTATGAGGGGGTATATTCCAAATGTGAGTCTGAGTACTGTGGTTTTGATCTACATTCTCACACAAACTCTATTTTCCGAATTCATCTCTTCCTTTACTTCACAGTCCTGTGTTCCCATCTTACCAGGCTGAACAAATGTCAAATATGTGTGCCTATGCCTTGATTACAATTGCCACAAACTGTGTATGAAAAACACAACCTAACAATCCTTCACAAAGTGCACTGAGATAGAATTAGTATGCATTGATTTTTTTTTCTTTCTTTTCCCTTATTTTTGGATAATTTCGTTGTTTTTCTGAGTTACTTCCAAGGTCTGTGGATTTTGGCTCTCAGACAGGAGGAAAAGTGTGTAAGAAACCCCAGTGAAGTGTATTATTTTCATATTCCTTTCCCCTTTGCCTATTTTCCATGCAGAGTTTGCAACTGATGCCCACTTCCTAGAAATCAGATAATTGCCCCTCCTCTCCACTCCTTTCATTTTCCCATATGATGAGAACGTTGTATGATTTTTATCCCAATAGGAATGTCAGGGAGAGCTAGGGACTGTGGTCTTTTGCACTAACAGCACATCAGCTGCAATTCACTCTT
>NW_005841865.1:113514-117553 GCF_000455745.1 Alligator sinensis
AGGGAATTATCCTAGATTTATTCACCACAAAGCAGCAGACCATAACAACTCAGTAATTTTAAGGCCTAAGGAAAAAATGTAACAAGATGTTCAAAATTTTTGGTTTGGGATAATTGAGAGTTGTTTATATCCTTGTGCTGCTGATTATGTTGACATGTGCCGTGGTTATTGTTTCCCCCAAAACTGAGATTTTCTTCTGCTTGGAGGCAAAAAATAAATAAATATTTTTGACGCTATAAATGCCAAGGGATATGCCTGATAAGTGGGGCAAAATGTATGCCATCAACCACATGGTCAAATACCATGGTGAAGAGCATGGGATGGATGGACAGATTGATAACCTAAATCTGGCAGTGCACACATGGTTTAAAACCTTAGGACACTGTAATCATCCTTAGCCATACAGGCAGACATTATATCCCATTGAGTTTCTAAAGTGTTTGTAGTATAGAGACTGTAGAGCAGTGTGATTTCATTTTGCAGAGATTCATTCTGGGGTATCCACTCAGGGAATTTTCAGCCTGTCTCTCAACACTGGTATCATGACTATTAGCCTGCTCACTGAAGTGTAAGTTATGTCCTTAAAGTTCTGCTACAGCGGGGTGGGCAAAATACGGCCCACAGGCTACATCTGGCCTGCCGATTGATTGTATATAGCCTGTGGGTACCCTTACAGTGGTCCAGGTGGGACCAACCCCTGAACACTCCTGGGGCAGAACCACGCTTCTACCCACACTCACTCTTTTCCTGCCAATGGTACCACCGAGTGGTAACACATTGGGGGTGCATGTGCACCCCCTGAGAGTGCCGGTGCACCCCTTGATCAGCCACGCTCACTGCTTAGGTGATGGTTGGGAGGCAAGCGGGAGCTTCGGTGCACGCCCTGCAAGTGCCGACCAGTCGCTGCAGCCACTCCCGGAAGTGGCTGAAGCAATCGGCTATGTGGAGGAACTCCCTCCAGGCAGTGAGTTCTGCCATGGGGGAGCCCCCCGGGCAGCAAGACCGGCTACGAGGGGGACTCCCCCCCAAGCAGCAAGAATGGTCGTGGAGGGGGGGGCACGTGCCCCCACTGACTAAGGCTGCACCAGTCGCTCATGGCACCACCCCAGCCCTGACCCCAGTGGGTACAGCTTCCCAGTGGGGCTGCTCTTACTACTGCTGCCTCCCCCCAGGTACAGCTTGGCTCCCCCTGCTTCCAGTGGTTCCTCCTCCTCCTGCCCCTGCTGCACCACTCTGGGTAGGAGGTGGCATGAGGAAGTGGTGGCATGGGGGAAGCTGCAGCCAGGTAGCTCCTGCCCCAGTGTATGGGGCTCAATCTTCTGGCTGCCTTGCACCTACTCTACCCACCTGACGTGATGACTGCTGGCCAGGGCTGGGGTAGTAGTGTTGCTGGGCATGGGCTGCTCTGGGTGGGAGCAGGTGGAGTATGGCTCCATGGAGAGTGCCACAGAGGTAGCCACAGGCCAGATGGGGGAGCGGGGATAGACCTCACCTACACCTGCATCAGCACTGCACCACTAAGGCAAGCTCTGTTGCACGTGTTTCCTGCCCTCACCTCCCTCCCTCCCTTCCCCCGCCCCCCTCCTGGCTGGCTCCCGGGGCCTAGCGTGCAGGCAACACCCCACACCCATGTGTACACCCACCCCCTACACACACATCTCACAGACTCCCACCACATATTCCTCCCCACCAATATACAATACACAAAAGTAAGACTTTATTTTGAGTTATTATGCAAGCACCTCTGTATACACTACTCAAAACCCCATAAATCAGGACAAAAAATAAAATTCAAATATATTATAGTTGGTGTTTGATTTTTTAGTATACTTTAAAAAAAAAATGTTCCACTATAATTTATTTAAATGATATCTTCTGAAAGATTGTATATGCACTGCCCTTGACAACTCACCAAAACTCATTAAGTGGCCCACGAGCCATCCCTGTGCTACAGCTTCTCTTTTGCTGCTGTGGAGCTCACTCCTGAAATATGTGGTACATAGTTTTTGGTGGGAGAGCAGCTGCATCCCTCCAGAAGCTTGCTTCTTGCGGACTTCAGATTAACATAGCTAAATACCTCTCTCTAAAAGGTTGAAGCGTTCCTCTGGTATTTAAACAGCTGACAGCATTGTAGAGAACTGGACAAGAAGGCAAATTACTTTTTGCATTGATTTTATTTTCTTAAATTTCCAAGATGGCAAAGTATCATCATTCCAGTGGAATGTTTGCCTTCTTATATGTCATGGGAAAGATACAGTACTGGTAGCTAAAGGGTTATTGGCACATAAAGTATGAAGAAAAACGGCTACCACAGAGGGAACTTCTGCAGTTTGCTTTGTGAGCTTTTGTGGCATGTGTGAAAAAATTGGAAGACAGAGAAGATTGATTTTAGGGTAAAATTTTGTCTTTTCTGGCACCAGAGTACATAGTTTGTAGCAATAAAAAACAAACAAGCAAAATCCCACATGCTCTTCTCCTTAGAGAAAATGGTGGATTTTATTTCATCTGGTGAAATAACCCCCATTTTCTGGAAATTCACCATGATTGTGCACAGAAATAACACAATTCTCATGGCAAAAAGGGCAGAAAATTAAGTTTCCTGGGAAAACTGCCTCTTGTTTTCATTCGTAGAACTTAGTTTCCAATCAACTGCTCAAAGAACATCGGACTCTATCTCCTTTACAAGTGGTGAGCAGTGGTGGGGCAGGGGGCTCACACTGACCAAGCATCAGTAGGGGTTTTTCATAACACAGGCAGGCCTCACACTACTCACATAGCAGGGGACTGCATACAGTGGGGGTCCCAGGAGCCTGCACACTATAAAGGTTCCTACAGTGTGCAGCCTGAGGAACCAAGACTTGCACAGTGTGTGACCACCAGGGATCCTGGTTTTGTTTGTATAAAAATTACAAGTTTTCTGATTAGAAACCCCAAATCTGTGATTAAAATGAAAGGCCACTATATATGCAGAAGAATTCAAAATGATGTCCAGGAAATTATGCATAATTAATTACTTTATTTATTTAAAAAAAACCCTAAAATAAATATAACACTATTTGAACCTTCTTTAGAAATATATGCATGGTTGGAGGGTGTGTGTTGGGGGGGGGTGTGTACAGGGATTTGTGAGGGTGTAGGGGGGGCATGGATTGGCCCACTTGCACGTGCTTTCACACCAGCCGGCACTTGCAGGGCTCTGTGCCAGGCTGGACTCTGTGCCAGTACATGGGGCTCACAGCACTGCAGGTGGGAGCTCTGCACCATCGGGCCAGGTGAGCTCTGTGCCTCCACATGTGGCTTCCCACTAGTTTGCTGGAAGCCCCACATGGAGGCATGGAGCCAGCCAACCTGGCTTGATGGCATGTGAACCAGGAGCCATGTCCCATAGGGCCAGATGGACTCTGTGCTTCCATGTGGGGCATCCCAGCACTCCAGCAGGAAGCCACATGTGAAGGTAAGCCTGGCACCATGGTGAGTGACTCCATGCCTCCATGTGCAGCTTCCCACCTGGCCTGATGGCACACAGCTCCTAGTCCATGTGCTATCAGGCCAGGCTGGGCTGGCTCTCCATGTGGGGCTTCCAGCACTCAAGCGGGAAGTTGCTCAGAGGTATGAAGTCACGTGCCATTGGGCCAGGCAGGTTCCTGCTTGCCTCCATGTGTGTTCAACAGCTAAGTTGCATAATCTGAGACTCTGTCCCCTGGTCCTCAGTTGTTTTCAACACTCCTGGAGTGTTTCCTGGAATATATTTCTACCAGCTTTCAGTACAGATAGGATCCAGAGGTCAGCAGGTGAGGTGCAAATCCTAAAGAGATCTTACTCATGATTTACAGAGCATCTGATTTACAGACCTTTGTGTATTTTGGGGGGCAAGGGGAAAACATTAAGCTATTTCCTGAGCCCAAGCCTGCATGAGTTAGTGGTAAATTGTTGATCTCTAAGCTTGTAGTTTCTGAACCATAAAAGTTGTTTATTTCACACTATAAAAGAGTGTTTGAACTTATATAGCTATTTAAGTTTAAATGCTATCAGGGAAAGA
>NW_005841865.1:117584-133705 GCF_000455745.1 Alligator sinensis
TGAATCAGTAATCCAACCTTGTAATACAATCTTCCTCTGCTGCATAGCTTGCATAGAAATCCCCTTCAATCAGAATTTTCTCTGCTCACAGCAGGCCCACCATACAGGAAATGTACAGTATGTATTTCCAACATTATCCGTAATTGCAGTAAAGCTTACAAAGCAAACCATTCCTTGTGCATTCCTGGTGATCTGCAATAACTGGATTCTCTTAAGTATTCATTTAAAGAGAGAAAAATTCTCCAAGAACTGGCAGAAACTAACATCTGCAGTGATGTTCAATAAATGTCTTTATTAAAGTGCCTGGGTGCAGGAGCTGCAACAGCTTTTAAACTTGGATTGAAAACTTTCCTGGTGTATTTTCGCCATGTGCTCATTTCAGATGTTTCTGTGCCCTTTTATAGGGTGTGTTGGCAAAACTGTATGACTAAGCAACAGCTTGGGTGGCAGCACCTAGGGAAATGCTCAAGGGAGAAAAATTGAATATTACCAGGACACACAATCCCACTCTGAGCTCCTTCCTGTAGGCCAGTACATAGGATGGAGAGAACCATGGTCCCTGTGCCTTTTGTGGCCATTTGCCTCCCCTGGAGAAGATCCCCCAGTGATGACCATTCTTCCAAGCTAAAGAACTATATTTGACCTTGAGCTCAGTGTGCAATATAGAAAAAAGGAAACCTTTTTGCTCCATCTTTAATGTCCACCCCCGTGCATCCATGTAAAGGCTAAGAGTACTCTAATCTTTTTAATACTGCAGCAGTGTCCTTTAGTGAACCACAAGAGACATTTTGATTCCCCAAGCAAGAGTGCACTGGGGTGATAGAAGCAATCAACAGTGTAATGAAAGATGTCTACATTGATCAGATCTTGAACTTCCAATACACACCTTAAAATAGTTCAAACTCAATCACGAGTTTTCTGAAGTGTGATCCCAACAGATCTGCATTATTCAACTCACCATTCTTATGAAATTATTCATCCTTCCCCTTGTAAAGCTTAAATCAGCTCATTCTGTGGTCCAAGAGCTGACATCATTGTGATGTTACATCCTATGTAATGGCGTGAGGCCTGGAAAACTATTCAAAGTCAAACCATGTGGCAAATGAAATTTGCAGTGCCTGCTTGGACTTCATTCCTCCTCCCCTCGAGTTAACTTGTACTCCAGGCATTACAAAACCTGAAGGACTCTCTTACTTTGTGCTGAAATAGCAAACTACAGAACACCATTATTTTGAGATTTCACCAACTGTCCCTTTGATGTTTCCATTTCCTCACCAGTAAGCTTAGGGAGCGGAAGAGGCTGACTTACCAAACTGAACATCTGAGGCTGTTTCATTGCCAGGAACAGTGGCTAAGATGTCACTGGCAAATTTGGAAAAGATTATGCTTCAAATAAATTTTGAATGAATATTTTAGTGTGTCTACCATGGGACTAAAGCAGGCCAAGATCTTTGTACTCTAAACCCAAACGATGTTTAACTATATAATTTTTCACACTGACATGGTCAAATTAACACCTTTGACTCTCTAGGCTCACTTGTTCCATTGAAATTAAAACAACTTTGTAGATGTGTCAAGAACTATAGACCTTTTCCTTGGAAGTAAATGACTGCAGAAGGAGAGTGGGATTAGTAAATTACTCAGATATATTGTCCAGAAATCCTGGCTTCATTAAAGTCAGTGGGAGTTTTGCTGTTGACTTCAGTAGAGCCAGGATTTTGCCTATTTTGTTTGCATTTTTTGGAAGTGTGGTAATTTTTTTGGGTGTCCCTCTCTCTTCTGAGTCAGTATTGCACACAGCATTTTATTGCTGTAGAGGTCTTGATGCTGGCAATGAACATTTTTGACTGATGTGTGAAACAGGGATTCTGGTCCTTTGTTCTCAAGTTGTGCCCCTTTGCAGCAATAAACATCCCATGCACATTTTGCATGAATATGTGTGCTAGGTCTCCTTGGCCTTTACATCAGTTCTGGTCAGTGGAAATTAGAGAAACAGAGTAAAAATTCAGGGCATCAAACTAAGTCAACATAGATATGATGGCATATTCCAAATTCCAGGCTTGGGATCTGGGACCTAATTTTCATTTATACTGAAGTCATTCTAGGCTATTCTGGCAATATAAAGGGGCTTTAATATTAATATAAAGCAAGGCTTCTTTACATTGTCAATAGCTACTGGTAAGTTCATTAGGCTAAAGTACAGGGTTGTTGTATAGTCTTATACAGATGGCATTAGCCATTGTGCTATTGGCTGTACAATACATGAAATTATTCCTCTTGTATATATCCTGACTTAGTTCATGCAACCTCTATACACTTAGTCCCTCCTTAAATGCTCTCTTTCCTTGGAAATCCTAAAACATAAACTATGTTAAAACTAGTTCATTCTAAACTTTCCTAACCATTCAATAGCCTCCCTGTACATATTGTTTGTGCAGTCTACTAAATTCCTAGTCCTGAAAATGGGGTGTAGGTTGTAGTCGTGGTGGTCTAAGGACATAGGCAGACAAGGTTCCTTGGGTTAATCTGATATCCTGATAGTCCTGAAAATGAGAGGCATGAGTCAGATTGTTTGTCCAGATCCTTCAATTCTTTTCTGAATAGTGACACCACTTAAACTGGAAGACTGGAGAAATCCCCCACCGACACATCCAGAAGAGCCTGTAGCCTTGTTGTTAGAGCACTTACCAAGAATGAGATGGAAGTATGTTTGAATCTCTTCAGACCAGGGAGGAAGTTCAACTTGGGCCTCCTACACCTTGGGCAAGGGCTCTAAGCACTAAGCTGTTATATAAAGCAGTGGAGCTGTGTTTTAAAAGAAAAGAGTGATCCCTGCTCTTTCCTAAAAAGTAGGCTGTATGCACCTACATCTTCAGGAGAGGGTTCCAGGCTGTGGATCTCAAGCGGAGAGAGGAGTCCCCTTGAGTAATAAGCTAACTTTAAGACATCACCCTTGTCCTTAGCAGTTGGTATTGATTAGGGGTGTGTGAAGCGGGCTCTATTAGATTCGGATTTGGATTCGGCCTGAATCAGGGACCATGATTCAATTAGTTGATTCAGATCACTATCCCGTATTCGATTTGGCCGAATCCAAATCTGAAGATTCGATGCTGATTTGGAGAATCAGCGATTCAGCCATAGACACAGATTTAAAGGTTTTTTCTATATACCTTGAGGTGCCAGCATGACTTGTGAATGCTGCAATGCTGGGGCAGATGGAGCATCCCACAGGAGTGGGGAGGGTGGGGGGTCTCCACATGCTCAGCGGTGAACCAAGAAGTGGACTGGAAATACTTCTGGGTCCACCAGAGAGCGCATGGGGGGGCCCCCCATACTCCACCGGCTCAGCGATAGGCCATGGGGGGACCCTGGGTGCCCCTCCAGGCCCAGGAGGCACCAGTTGCTGAGCCAGGGGGCATGGGAGGGGAGGCCTGTATGCTCCCTGGTGGTCCCAGAAGTGGACCGGAAGTGCTTCTGGTCCACTTCCGGGTTTGCTGCCAAGTGCACTGAGGAGCCCCACGTGCTTCTGTGGGACACTCCATGTGCCCCACCATCATAGCATTCACGAGCTGCCTGATACCTAGAGGTATGTAGAACAAACATTTAAAACTGTGTCTATATCCGAATCACCAAATCTTTCCAAATCTCTCCGAATCGGTTCAGAGGGTTTTGATTCAATTCAGAGAGATTAAAGGGTCCTCTGATTTGATTTGGCTTTGGAAATTCCAGCCACTGAATCAGGCCAAATCTCCACCACATCTAATCAGGGACCGAAGCTTCGCACAGCCCTTGTGTTGATGGGTTCTGTGTGGCTACCCACTGAACATGCTGAATTTAGATGGCTCTTTGTTCAACATGGTGGCTGTTTTGCACGCCATCCTAAGGTGCCTAACTTCTCCCCGTGCACATACAGAACCTAGAGGTCTCAAAGCTCAGGTCTAAGGTTCAAGCACTTAAAAATTAGATGCTGCAAAGCCTAACTTGAAAAGCTTAATTTTTAGATCTGCCCCTTAGTCTCCTTACCTCAGCTCCTCATCTTTGTCATGATGTGTTCAGGGATGTTGAGAGCACAAATACATGCAGAGATCATGTATGGGTCCATATAAGTGCATACAGAAACTGCTAGTGAGTTGTGTAGATTATCCCAAAAGATTGCTGAAAAAAGTGTTGATGTATTTTGCAGGTGCTTCATTTATTTCGGGGTTGGGGGGGGGGGGGGGGGGGGTTTTTTTGGACTGTTTTTGTAATATCCTACAACTTTTTAAACATTTGATTTGGGTCCATGTTTGTATCCCTTTCCCTGTAAAGTCATGTGCTTTGGTTACCATGCATCCAAATGTTCTGGGCTCAGAACAAAGTCTTCAGAAAGATCCATTTAAAAAAAAGGATAGTAACTCATGATTTTAAAGACTTGAGGTTGCTGAAGACAAATATCTAATGCTGTGATCCCTGGTGGGAATCTCAGAATTAAAGCCCCTCCACTTGTTTTTCAGGCTCATGAGCCCTTAGCTCTAAAACCTGCTATCAGTCCACTGAATTTACCCTTCCTGTTTCCTAGGACTGGACCACTTTAATAAAAAAGATTCCATATTGGGAGAAATGGAAGACCATTTTCTCTGGCAAGCTAAAGCAGAAGCTGTTTTCAGTTGCTAAAGAGTATGAGATGTTAAAGTAAACCATATGGGGGAGAATGTTTCATGGGAAGAGTATAGGTGAAACAGCTGAAGATACATGAAATAAATAAATGCATTATTAAAAGACTGAAATTTAGCAAAGTGCATTGCGAGTGATGGAGCAGATTAGTACCTCCACTGATACAAAAACTGTACAGCACTTTTAAAGGCTTCAGGATGCACAGCAGTATAGAAATGAAGAATTCTTGCAGAAGTATTCCCAATACATAATGTTGACACAGTGAGTCCAAGATTAATTTAGCCGGCAATACTTATTGTCTGAGGAGTTGCCTATATTCTGGAGCCTCTGCCTTTATAGCTGGTCATATGTAGCTATGTCTGCAGAGCTTGAAGATGCAGCATGTGCCAGCATTAGAGGCATTTTTGCTGCTCTCTAGCTGACACAGCCATGTTGGCAAAACTTTGAACTGCAGACCTCACCTGCAGTAGCTTTTCACTTCCTTTCTCCATTCTGGACTCCCCATCAGGTTTCCAATCTTGCCAAGAAGTATATTCTTTTCCCTGCATCCTTTTCTGCTTAAACCCATTTTTCCTCTGCTGTCATTTTGTTCTTTAATGCCCCAGAGCTTACCTTTAAAGTTTTCAGATAGAGCTGTTCTTTCAGGATGGCATTTGCATGAAGCACACCATAAAGTTTCATGCAGCTGTTACTTTTCATGCAGCTGTTGCATTAATCTTTCTGATTCTTCTCTCTGAAGCGCTTTTTGTTCCTTCAGAGAACAACAACAACAACAATAAAAAAATCTAGTCAGTTGAAAACAAATAGGAAGTGATTTGACTATCAGTCACACTCAGTGCTGAACTGGGACGCTTCAGCCCCTCTGAGACAGTCATTTGCTAAAACAGAGGCTTCTCCTGAGCCCTCATTAGTTCAATGCTTATTGTGGTCTGGCAGTGCCCAGGCCACTGAGCTCAAAGCTGATGACAGGGGGGATGATAAAGTGTCTGCTGAAGCTGTACATGGCTGCGGGTCACTGCCTCGAAATGTGAGAACAAAATGGGTCCGCACACTAATGACTTTCAGGTGTGCACGCCAGGGCCTGTCAGGGCAGTCAAGGAATTAGTGCTTGGCACAAAATATAGGCCTCTTGGCTGCCAAGTTAAACATAAATGGGGCTTCATGTAAATAAATAAAGGAAAAGTGAACTTTTGCCTCACACTAGATTGTGCATCAGGCTTGTATACACAAATACACCCAGGGACACACACCCATGCACATATAGAGGCTCATTTCTGTCTCACACACACAGTGCTAACACCCCCTCCTCAGGCAATAAAAAGAAGATTGACATTATGGTTATAAAAATGTAGGAGGGGGGTTGGAGGGAATTATTTAAACGTGAATGGGACAAGGCCTTTGTCTCACTGGGGGCTGTTAAATCGCCACTTAATCACAGCAGCTCTGTCCTTTGTTTCTTTCCTCATGCTGATCAGTGAGTAGCAATATCACCTTCAGATTTTACATGGGAAATGTCCTCAACATGCTTGCAGGGGTAAAGTGTGGGTTAGTATTATTTTTAGCTGTCTCCATCCTACTCCCAAACCTACCAAAGTCAGACACTGAGATTAAATTACCACTTTGGACTGGATTACATTTTCCAAGCCAATATATTATGCAGTCTTAACTCTCCTTTCCCCACCCCCACCTGCTCCCATTGTACCTCCAATAAAGATTATTAATATCACCAGTTACCAAAGGATTTATTATTAGGGGCCAAACTAATGCCATTTCACATTTTAGAAGAGCAATGAAAATAATCCTGAGCTGTTCGCCCAGCTATAAAAATGTACTTATGCTGTCATATTTTCAGTTTCTAACATGCACCAATTGATAGTCTCAAAAGTGCTGTTTAATTGGGTTTTATGGGTTCTAATTAATTATATCATATAAAAAATTACTTGTCCCATTGCAACCATCTGTAGTTTACTATGAATAACAATGTAGTTTAGAGATGAGTCACTCCCCCGCCCTCACAGTTCTAGGAACACTTGATCAAAGTTTTAACCCTCCCTCCTGTGTCCCATCTCTTTTTCCTTCTGCTTTCCTTCTTCAGAAGTAAAATCCACCTGTTTCCTTTACAATCAAACCTCCAAAAGAATTAGAACTAAGAGAAGGTCAGGTGAATATGAAACACAGCTGTTCCCAGTGTTCGCAAACAGCTTTAAATACCATTCCAAATGGCCCTTAGTCATGGTGAGCCACATGTTATAAATTGTGCACATTCCCTCTCAAACCTTCACCTGATACTCAAATCTAAAATATGCACATGATTCTGCAATATTTCTCTGTGTGTTTGGCTTTAAATGGTATGGGTTAATCTCATTGTCTTTAGTGAAAGTGCTGATTGTGGATGTAATTAAGCATGTAAGTCATTGCAATATTAATGCCTATACTGAGATTTGAAAAGCTATATGTAGGTTCTTATATCTTTGTACTTCTTTGTTTAGGATGGAAACAGAATATTAACATACTAGGATGTCCTTATGGCATCTCTTTCCAAGCTGAGCACTGGAAACCTCATAAGTAGAGGTGTACTGATATATCGGTCCCATATTGGATTGGCACCAAGATAACGAAAATTGACTGTATGGGCAATCAGCTTTTTTTGGCTGATGTGGCTGATAATCTCACTGATAACTGCCCTGTGCATGCACAGCTGTAATGCAGCACACAGGTGGCCAGGAGTGCAGCCCAGCAGCATGGAGAGCAGCCAGGTCTGGCTGGTAAGTCTGTTGTGGAAGAAGGGGTGGGGGAAGGGAAGGGGTGTGGGGGGGGAAGATGGAGACCCCAGCAATGAGGAAGGGTGTGGTGCTGGGACAGGGGAAGGCACTGCACAGCCAGGGCAGAGTGGGGGATGGACCATGAGTAGCTTGTCAGGGGTGGGGAGCAGCTCCTGCTACTATGCGCACCCCCAGGAGGGCATGGGGGGGGGTGCCCCCCAATCTGCACATGGGGTGAGGGTGAGCTGCCACTGTTGGCTGGGGCCAGGGCAGTGCTTGGCTCTTCCTGGCTGGGGCTGGGCTGGGCTGTGCTCAGGGTGGGTGGCAGTAGTGCTGGGAGGTGGGTTGTGGTGAATTTTGGGGTGGATGAAGCTCCCCCTATAGCCCCCTCCTAGTGCCACTGCTGCCCTGGCTGAACCCCCGCACCAGGAAGAGCCTGGCACTAGTCCCAGCCTGCAGCAGCAGTCTGCCTTCACCCTGTCTACAGATCCAGGGTCACACATCCCCCATGCCCTCCCAGGGTACATGCAGCAGTGGGAGCCACCCTCCCCACACCCCCCAGATGAGCCACTCACACTCTGTCCCCTACTCCATCCCAGCTGTACAGCACCTGCCCCTGCCTCTGCCTTTGTCCCTATCCCAGCCCCACTCCATCCCTCACTATGGGGGGCCCTCAATCTATGCCCCCCATTCCCCTTCCTCATCCCCTTCCCCCACAACAGACTTACCAGCCAAATGCCACTCTCCATTATGTCTGGCTGCATATCAGAATCTTGTCAGTATTGGTTGATGGGGCTTATTAAAAACTGGGCATCAGCCCAAAAATTCTCTATCGGTGCACCCCTACTTATAAGCTATGCCTGTTCTAATGAAATTTCCTATCTCCCTTTGTAGAACCATGGGGACACTGATTGTTCAGACACTGTTTGGAGAAACCTTCTGATTTTCAAATGCTTATTGGAAAATCACTGAGAAGCCTGACATCCAATCAGGTACTGCAATACTTGCTAAATGTAATATTGTGTTTCTTGTTATTATGCATGTATATGACACCTATTGCCATGAGAGTTGTGGGGTCTCATCAGGAAAAAATGGAAACCCAGAAGATCTTCATTAGAAAGACAAAGCACCTTATGATCTTATGGTGTACAGCTTTCTCAGAGTGCTTGGAGGTAAGGATCACAAGTAAGTGGAAAGGACTAGGCAGAGAAGGCTTTTTATGTTATGTGTCTGTCCTGGGGGAGAGCGGCAGGAAGTGCCCCAAACAATAAATGGGGATCCCCTAGGGTGGAGATCATGTATAAAAGAAAGAAAAAACATAAGAATAACTCAAGAAAAATACTTACCAGCAGCAGGAAACATGGCGCAGCTGGAGCGTGGGAGGAAATCCACGCGGGTTGGAAGCCACGCCTTTATCCAGCTGAAACTGGCCAGTGACGTCATCAGCAATCACCAGCTGGCAGGGATAAGAAGGACCACCGAGGAAGATGGCGAGAGGAGAGTCGGGGAAGACTCTCAAGCCGGATGCCGTCCAGGATGCTCCAAGGGAGAGAGAGCCAGCAGGGGCTCTCTGTGCCAGCAGAGAGCGGTGTAGTGAGAAGGCAAAGGAGCCAGAGGAGGCTCTCTGCATGAACAAAGGCAGGAGCGTCGGAGGGACGGGAGAGCCAGAAGAGGCTCTCTACACCAACAAAGTGGGAGTGTTGGGGGAATGCAGGAGCCAGAGGAGGCTCTCCCTCTGGGCAGAAACAGCTGTGAGCAGCAAGAGAAGCTGCAGAGCAGTATGGCAGGAGGCTAGGTACCGGCTCATAGTATAAGAAGCAGCTAGCCACTTGTGGAGATACCGCAGAATGCCGGAAGCAGGACGCTTCCGACAGCAGATGAGGAGAGCAGCACCACATACTGCACTTGGCGGAGTGAGGGGAGAAACGACCCAGGATGAGGGGCCATGGTCTATGCCAGACAATGGGTCAAACCCCAGTGGGATCATAGGAGCAAAAGTCGCTCCATTACCATAGCAGAAGGGCAGGGGAAGAAACCAGACAGGTCCTTCCCAACTTATAGTTTGTTTTGGTTTCTTTCATTTCTCCCTTTTTGGAGGGGTTGAGAAGTAGGGCGAGGTGACGCAGGCGAGACAGCTCTGCACCATACTTTTTTTTCCTTCTTCCTTGTTTTTTTGGAGTGTTGGTTAAATTTAGAGTCCCGGGTGGAAACTGCCTTGGGGCAGGAGGAGGCTATTTCTGAAGCCCTACAGCTAATGGAGTGAGTTATCCTGGGAGGCAGGGCTAAGGGCATGATAGAGCTACGGAGATCATCGAGCTTAAGAAATACATCATTGGGGGTACAGCTGAGAAAATCTGGTGACCCGCCAAAAGGTTGGCATGAGGTCGGGGTGTAGGGGAGGTGGAGCCCAACAGATGACCACCAGGTGGACTCCCCACCACAGAGAAGCCCTGGGTGGTTGGCCCCCCCACTGGAATAACATTCAAAATCATGGCAGGTGAGATTGGGGGAGGCCACCTGGGTGACAAACATCTACCAAAAGATTTACAGGAGACTGTAGGACCTCCACTGCCAGCCGGCCAGACCAAGGTTTCACACGATCGACTGTTTGAAGCCAGGTGGGCACAGTGTCTCTTTGTGTTCCATACACATGCAAATTTCACTGCATTTCTAATTATTTCTAAAACTTCCTCTTGGGCTGAAATCTATGTATTTCTCAAAAACTTTCCCCGGCCAAAAGAGCAAGAAGGAACCTAACCTTCTGTTTATGGCAGATACCTAGAAAACTTCTCTGGCTAGCACTAAAGCCAAGTGAGACTCTCATTCCACTTGTAGTAATTTTCACACCAAAGATTGGGGCTGTTAGTTAGGGTTGTGCAAAGCTTTGGTACTGATTCGATTCAGTGGAGATTCGGCCCGATTCAGTTGCCGAATCTCCAAATCTGAATCGAATCAGGAGACCCTTTAATCTGTCCAAATCAAATCAGAATCCTCCAAATCAATTCGGAGAGATTCAGAATGATTCAACAATTCAGTTATAGACACAACTTTAAAAGTTTTTTCTACATACCTCAAGGTATCAGGCAGCTCATGAATGCTGCGATGGTGGGGTGGGTGGAGCATCCCACAGGAGCATGCGGGTCTCCCCAGTATGCTCGGCAGCAGATCCAGAAGTGGACCAGAACGGCTTGGCGACTAGTGCCTCCTGGGTCTGGGGGGGCACCTGGGGTCCTCACATGGACGATCGCCAAGTAGTGCTTCCGATCCACTTCCTGGTTTGCTGCCGAGCATGTGGGGAGCCCCCCTGCACTCGTGTGGGACACTCCATCTGCCCCACCATCACAGTGTTCATGAGCTGCACCTGGTACCTCAAGGTACGTAGAAAAAAACATTTAAAGCTGTGTCTATGGCCGAATCACTGATTCTTTGAACCAGCATCGAATCTTCAGATTTGGATTTAGCCGAATGGAATTGAGAACAATGATCTGAATCAATTAATCAAATCACTGTCCCTGATTCAGACTGAATCTGAATCTTAATTGAATACAACTCGTTTCACACACCCCTACTGTTAATGCAACATTGCACACTGCACATGTGACTGATAACTGGATCAGAAAGTTCATTAGTTATACCTCTCTGATTATAGCTTCATAAAATGAAACAACTGCATGACAGTTGCATGGTGAAACTCTGGCTATTCTGGGTGTCTAGTCATTGTTCATGTTTTGGGATGGGAATAATACAATTGCTGAAAAAAGTCACTGGAAGTCATATACATTATTCATCAGCCTGAAAAGTAATACAGTTACTACTAAGGATGATGCTTTTATAAAGTAATCCTTTAATCTGGTAAATTTAATTTACATATTTCTAGTTTGTTACTTCACCTTCCTCCTAAGCTTTTATTTGAGTGAGTTAGCAACGCAGAAGGGCAAATAAGGCTTTGCATTCAGGAACCTGAATAAACCTGAATATTTCAATATAGTGTTTCAATAAACCCAAATAAACCTGAATATCGTGGTATTTGTATAGTATTTATGTTTACTTTTCCATGGCTTTTTACTGCCTCAGAAAGCCATTTATGGAGAGGGAACAATGTGAAATTTGGTCTTCTCATGCAAGTTTCACCATCCAGAGATTTAAATTGCACGAAAAGAGCAGATCTCATGTTATTTTATCCCCATAAATTACTCAGTGAGGCAGTAAAACAGCCTATGAAAAACGTAATCATAAATACCTAGAGCACAGATACAAATGCTGCATCCTACTCACACTGCTCTTGCCAGGAGTTGCATAATGCTAATTTATTGAGTGCAGCCATTGCTGGACCACAACGCATATGGCAGCATTCAGGGCCAACCAAATGGTAAAGCATTCAGGGCCAACTCCTGCACTAATAAAGTCAATTGTAATATTTTTTGCTTTTACACTGTCCTGTATCAGGCCTTATTTGGGGACTCACCTTTAATTTGCTTTTATTTCCTGGTGGGAAAAGGGAAGGAGGGGGAGAGAAACCCCTGTGCAAAGAAAATCTCTCCTATGATTGAGTTTTGTTTAGCACAGGTGTTGTCAGGGGATGTATTATAGAACTCCTTGATTCTGAGCAGCTGTCTATGAAAGTCATAAACTCCTAGAAGAAGGTTTCAGACTGGATAAAAGGAAAAACTTCTTCACAACAGGGGTGATGCATAGGGGATGCATGTCGGTGCACATGCACCCCCTGAGCATGGCAGTGCACCCCTACAAAAAGGTGCCATTGATACTGTCATCACTGCTTTCCACTCCTCCCCCGCCCCCAAGACTGCTGGTGGCATCTGCAGGAGCTCCCACTTACCACCACCGCACTCCTGCCACTGTGCTCCTGCCACCACCGTGCCCCCCCAGCCACTGGGAGCATGCATCCTTCATGCTTTACAGTTCATGTGACCAGACTCTGGAATAGACTCCCAGCAGGGGTGGCGCAGGCACCTACCATGGAGATCTTCAAAAGAAGACTGGATGCACACCTTGCTGGGGTTAATTGACCCCAGCAGTCTTTCCTGCCAGAGCAGGGGGCTGGACCTGATGATCTCATGCAGTCCCTTCCAGCCCTAAACTTCTGTGAATCTGTGAAGGCCCCAGCCTTCACCAGAATTAGGGCAGCTTAATGGACCTTATTTCAGTAGAGGAAATATGCAACAATGGAACTGAGCCTTGTTCCTTCCCCTGACACATACCTCCTCCTGCCTTGGAGCAGAGAACTGGGGTGTAAGACACATCCCATAGCCAACAGGGGTACCAAAAGGGAGTTCCCCTCTGGCAGAGGAGTTCTTTGCTGTCTTCTTGCAGTTGAATCTCATCCACCTCCACCACCTCAGCAATTCAAAAGGGACCTGATATCAGCTGAGAATCTGAGTCCATTTTTCTTGCTTCCCCTTTAAATGTAAGATCCTCGTGCACAGATTGTGATAAACTAGCTTCAGTCTAGTTTTTGCGTTTTGGAGTCTACATGCAGCTTGGGACTTCCATCAATATTGCTATCATATTTCAAAGGCATATGTCCTGAATTGCCTTTTGCATTGTAATGTTCCCTTTACATCTATTTTCCACAATAAGAAAGAGAGGGTGGGCATGGGGTGAGGGAGGAAGATGGTGCAATTTATTCGTTATTCTAACTTCTAAACTCTTCTGCTTTCTATCCTGTTTAGTGCCTGGTTAGGCTGACTTCTACTCCACCCTTTAAAGCATGCTGTATCCTGTCATCAGTAGTACAGACATCTCCAGGTGCCATGTTATCAGTGCTCAGGAAATCTCCATGACTTCTTAGTGCTGTCTGCTGGGGAGCATGCTAGGGTGGAAAAAGTAGAAGCAGGCTATGGTCAGTAGGACTGTGAGAAGCTTCGGGTGCAGATTCAATTCAGAGGAGATCTGGCCTGATTTGGTGGCTGAATATCCAAATCCGAATGAAATCAGGGGACCAGTTAAAAAGTCTGAATTGATTCAAAGCTCTCCAAGTCGATTTGGAAAAGATTTGGAGAGCTTTGGCAATTTGGGTAGTCCTTGCCCACTGCAGCAGGGATCTGGACCCAGACTCCTAGCTGTTAAGTAGGGGCTGGGCTGGGGGGGCTGCAGGAGCTGGGAGGGCTCCATGGGGGGACCCCCACCAGGCCCCATCTCTTGCCTACTCCCCCAGCCCTCCCGACCCCCACCCGCTCTCACAGCCCCCGCATAGCTGTCCAGCCCAGCCCAGCTACAGCTCCCAGCCCTTTAAAAAAAGCCCACACTCACTGGCTGCTTCCTGGCAAGGGGTGATCCCTACTGCCCCCCACAATCCCACGCCACATGGAGGGCTCTGTCACGAGCCCCTGACCCCTGCCCACTCCCCCAGCCTTCCCCATGGCTGACCCACCCGCCCCAGCTCCCTGCTCTTTAAGAAAATAAAAACAACCCCCGCAGATTAACCAGCTCCTGCAGCAGCCTTGGGGCTTTGGGGGTCTTGTGCAGAGTCCCCGACATGGCATGGGGCAGTACAGGGCAGAGGGGATTTCCTCTCTGCCAGGCAGCAGCCAGTAAATGTGGGGTTTTTTTGGGTTTTTTTTAAAGGGACAGAGCTGGGGCTGGGTGGGGCAGCCATGGAGGGGCTAGGGAAACAGGAAGGGGTTGGGAGGCTCATGGAAGAGCAGTGGGAGGCAGCAGGGATCACCACCCCCACCTGGCAGCAGCTGGTGAGTTATGGCTTTTTTTTTCAAGGACCCAGGCATTGGGGTAGGTGGGGCCGCCACTGAGAGCAGGTGGGGGATGGGGCCTGTGTGATTCAGAGATTTGGCTGATTCGGCAGCAGCCAAATCTCCAAATCAGATTCAGCCGAATCGATTCAGGACCATGATTCAAATCACCAAATCGAATCACTGTCCCCCGAATCAGCTGAATCTGAATCTGAAGTGAATACTAGCCACTTCACACAGGCCTAGTGGTCAGTGATACCACATGAGAGAGGAGCAGGCTCTCCTAAAACAAAGAGTGTTGACTTTTATGAATTGATGCTTGACTTACTAGTTTGGTGTGTCTTTTGTGCTGAAGCAAATTAGGTTTGCGTTTTCTGACCTGATCCCATTGACTTTCTTCATGAAAATGGGAACTACTGGGCTGGGTAGCAGACCTGGAGTTCTGGTTGACCAGCTGGGAAAAGCAGTTAAACTTCCTGTGTCTCAATTTTCCACCTGTAAAAACAAAGATTTTTTTGTTGGAAATTTGGAATCATTGGATTGACAGTAACATAGGTGGTATGTAACAATATTATTATTATTAGAAAAGTATATTATAAAAGTATAATAGAAATGGCTGGTCACAGTGCCTGTTATTATGGTTTCCTGACTCTTTTTAAATATAAGACTGAGTTTCCAGTTATATTTGAAACTTCAAATATTTGAGCTAAAATTTTCCATATCAAGTGCCTACCTTAAGTTCACTTTTTTTCTTTGGATCAATGTTATCCCCGAACAATGTTGCTAAGAAAAAAAAGGAAACTTCAAAATGTGGGAGTTCTGTTCTGATTTGGAATGAAAACAAAATTTGAAATCAGGGAATTCCTTGTGAAATGGAAATCTATATTCCATCACAACTCAAGTATTTGATTCCCTAGATACCTGCAACTGTGAACACCAGAAGATGACTGTGGACCTGATCCAACAAAACACTTAGGCCATTTTGATTCAGGAAAGCAGTTAAATGTGTGCTTAAAGTTAACCTTTAATGATATAAGCAGAAACAGTGAAATCAATGGGACTACTCATGTGCTTAAAATTAAATAAGTGCATCAATGCTTTACGGAATCAAGGCCCATATACTATATGAAATGTTTTGTTATATTTATTCTTAATTTGCTATTAATTCAATATTTATCTTCTGTAGCACAGCCAATGAGATTTTCAGCACCAAAAAGCTGAGCACTAAAAATTAATATTTTTTTCCTTTATAAATTCCTTTATAAATAAAAACAAACAAAGTTTCCAGTACAAATGAGGTCTCTGTTTATGAGATACAGATGGACATGAGAAAACACCCAAAGTGCCAACTCTCCCAATTTGACAAAAAAAATGGCTGATACCTTTGGCCAATATCTTTTAAATAATAATGATAACAAGTCTCAGTTTTTCCATGTTGTCCAGCCAGTATTCCTGGAGCGGTCAGTTACACGTTATGATGATGATTATTATTGGTAGTACCATCTCCTGTTCAGGTATCCTGATACTGTTTTCAGTTTCTTATAACTAGAGATGTAGAATCTGGAATTTTTGTCTTCTCGAATCAGGACAGTGTCAAAATTTGGAATTTTTCACAAAACATAATTAATTTTTTTTTTTTACCTTTTGGAAATCTTATTTGAAGCACAGTATAATACAATGTGCTACAACATCTTCACAATTAAATGAAAATGCACAAGGCTTCAAAGTCATTAGCCAGTTTAACCCTGATTTAAGCCTCTCTTATTTTGATACATTCTTTAATTACATGACCATATACTATGTTTACCAGTCAGTGCATAGGATACACCTAAACTGAAGGTGAAATGAGGCTCTGTAGTGTAGAAGGGTTTTGTCTGTGCAGCCCCTTGCTCAGTACAGAAGCTTGAAGATTCATAGATTCATAGATTCATAGATGTTAGGGACGGAAGGGACCTCAATAGATCATCGAGTCTGACCCCCTGCATAGGCAGGAAAGAGT
>NW_005841865.1:134030-147939 GCF_000455745.1 Alligator sinensis
TCTGCTGATGCACGATAAAGTGCCATTAGCTTTTCTGATGGCTTCGTCACACTGCCGACTCATGTTCATCTTGGAGTCCACTAGGACTCCAAGATCCCTTTCTGCTTCCATGCCCCCAAGCAGGTCATTTCCTAGGCAGTAGGTGTGCTGGACATTTTTCCTCCCTAGGTGCAGCACTTTGCATTTCTCCTTGTTAAATTGCATTCTGTTATTTTCTGCCCATATGTCCAACCTGTCCAGGTCTGCTTGTAGCTGTTCCCTGCCCTCCGGCGTGTCCACTTCTCCCCACAGTTTTGTGTCATCCGCAAACCTGGACAAAGTACACTTCACTCCCTTGTCCAGGTCGCTGATGAAGACATGGAAGAGTATCGGTCCTAGGACCGAGCCCTGCGGGACCCCACTGCCCACACCCTTCCAGGTCGAAACTGACTCATCCACTATGACTCTCTGGGTGCGACCCTCTAGCCAATTCGCCACCCACCGGACCGTGTAGTCATCTAAGTCACAGCCTCTTAACTTGTTCATCAGTATGGGGTGGGATACCGTATCGAAGGCCTTCCTGAAGTCTAAGTATACGACATCAACCCCTACTCCTGCATCCAGGTGTTTTATAACCTGGTCATAAAAAGAGACTAGATTAGTCAGGCACGATCTGCCTGCTACGAACCCGTGCTGGTTTCCCCTCGGCATAATTTGTCCTGCCGGGCTCTCGCAAATGTGAGCCTTGATAATTTTTTCAAAGACTTTGCCAAGGATGGAGGTGAGACTGATTGGCCTATAGTTGCCCGGGTCCTCCTTCCTCCCCTTCTTGAAAATGGGGACCGCATTGGCCCTTTTCCAGTCCTCCAGGACTTGGCCCATGCGCCATGAGCGTTCAAATATTCCCACCAGTGGCTGTGCAATATCATCAGCCAGTGCCTTCAATACCCTCGGATGGAGCTCATCCGGGCCTGCCGACTTAAACGCATCCAGTTCCTCCAAGTGCCTCTGCACCATCTCAGTGTCTACGCATGGTAGTCTGGTGCCTTGCTGCTGCCTCTCTACAATCCCAGTGAGAGACTTGTCTTGCCCCTCACTTAGGAATACTAAGGCAAAGAACTCGTTGAGGAGTTCAGCCTTGTCCCCCCTGTCTGTCACCAATTGATGTGCAAAAGATGTGCAGTGATGATGAAACAGACTACAGGAAGAGAAGGGAACTTCTTTTAGGCAGTTGATTGCTGTCCTGGATAACTGGATTTTATCTCTACTTCCCTCAAAGTGCTTGTTTGAGGCTGGGCAAGTCACTTTGATGACGCTTTTCACAGGAGGTCTTTAATTCTGTGTTCTTCATTTTCTATAAGCAACTTGATATCCTGTCGTCTGACTTGCTGGCATGAAGAACGTACCTCTGCAAATTAAGTCAATGGGAGCTGTGCTTTTGAATATGCAAAGTGCAGTATAATGAAAAGTATTCTGAAAAATTAGTTCCTAGGTACCTAAAATTGGGCATCCAAAATAAGTGCAAACTTTTGACCTGAATCTCTCCGTGCCTCAGCTCTTGTTCTTTACAGTGAAGTAATGATATCCCTTCATCTCACAGAGTACTGTGAAAATGAAGCAATGTCTATAAAGCACTCAGATGCTAACCTGATAAGTACTATAGGAAAGCTTATGAAGGAGGGAATTAGCTATTTTTTCTTCAAAGCAGGGTTTGAACAGTGTGCAGTAAATAAGGCCTTGAGCCACACACTGAGTAATGAAGCTATAAGTAAATATTGAATAGCTGCTCATTAAGTGAGCATTGTCCATGAGGCAGGGGTCCTGTTGAAAAAAAAATATGAACATCTAAAGATTGTATCTTAATATATATGCACAAGGGGGTTAAATTAGGTTATTCAGGAAGCCTTGATTTTAGCATTTCCTAACTTGCAAACAGTTTACATTTCAATTTTAATTATATTCTTTCATGTAGTTTGTTTGGGTGTAATTATTTATGAAGTATCATAGGTGTAAACAATGCATTTGCAATAAGATACGTGTACCTAACAGGGAGCAGAATCTCTATCCCATAGTACTTACAGTATGATTCATAAGCAAAATTAAGAGTTACGATCAAGAAGGGAAACAGGTGGTGCCCGTGGACTTTAGAGGCCACTAGTAATTGAGCAGTGCTTGTTCCAGTTATTTCTTATTCAAAGTACAGAGAGGGAGTGGGGTTTTTTTGTTACTACAGTACTGGAACCCCTAGCAAATGTTGGTGTGTAAACAGCTATTGTTATAAATGGACTACTTTATGGGACAAACAGGTCCTCCTGTGTTTTTTTAAAGAAACAAAGAAAGTGCAGTTGATTTACATTGTTTGAGAGGCTGCTGAAAATGTAGAAGGTGGTTGGTAGTCATCTCATCTTTGGTCCTTAGGGACATGTAAATAGGATGTTGAGACACTTTCCTTTGCATTATAGGAAGTGAAATCCTCTATCAAGGAAAGCCAAGTCACAGAAATAGATACAGGCATTGTGCACAGAAACTTCCTGTCTGGCCTCATTCATCAGGGGTTCATGTAAAGCTTTTATAGCGTATCATTGTATTTCCCTACTATTAACAGAGTTGGTATTTTTGGTTTTTTGGCTGATAGTAAAAAGCACATAGATTCTAATGCAAAGAGATTTCACATGCTATATACATGCTAATTATTTACGATAAAAGTCTGTAGCATAAACTGACTAAGATTTTGCATTGGAGAAGTGAGGATCTAGAGCAGACTTGCCACAGCTCTAACGGGAGTAAGAGACATAACTGGTTTTAACATGGAATTTAATAAAATGATAGATGGAATTATAGGACATGGTTGCCTGTGATGGTAATGGACTGGACTTGAGGAACCAGGACTTCCTAGCCAGTTCCATGCTGTATGTTTCTAATACTCTTTATGTCTGTCAAGGCTGAAAACTATAACTTATCTCTATTTTACATATGAAAAATCAACCCATTGAGAGATTAAGAACAAATCCAGGGGCCTGAATCCCAATAGCACTCAGTAAATGAACAAGACATAGAGAAAGGAAAGACCTTCAGGTGGAGAGCCTGCAAGGCCGTTCTACAGCCATTAGTATTATCTCTGTCCCCTTATTATACTCACAAGTATGGAAGAATATGTGAGTATCTCTGTATAGGAATGATCTCCTAGCTTTGTCTTCCTGCTTGGCCCCTCTCCCATCCATATTCTGCATGCTGTACAGTAAGGGCCATCATAGGCTACTAGGGAAAGAAGTTACACATAAACCGGTTTAAGCAATCAGAAACTGGTTTAAACCTGTAAGAGAACAGAAGCTCAGTGCACATAAAACAGTTTAACAATGGATGAAACTGGTTTAAGATAAACCTGTTTGAATGTAGTATCAGACTTAACTGATTTGGGTCAACCAGTTTATGAAACTTCTGTCCCAGACCCCTTCCTGGTTCAAGTTAAATAAGAGTCCCGCAGCATGCTTTCCAGCCCTGGGCTGGGCTGTGCTGTCTGCTTCAGAGAGTAGGGCTGGCCCTGCCCCTTTGCACTCTAGGTGGAGCAGTGAGAGCTGGACTGCAAATCCCAGAGACCTTGGTGGCAGCAAGAACAGGTAGTGGTATAGCAATGGGGAGCGGGGGGGGGGGGGGGGGGGGCGGTGCCAGCTGGGCTGAGAGACCGTGGCACCTCCCACGCTTGGTATGTGGCCTACCCTCCCACCCAGTTGGTTGTCCATTTCTTTACCTGTTACAAGCAGAAATTCCAGCTGCCACCCCTGCCCCAGCATGCCATGATGTCAACTTCCCCACGGAAGTGCCATGGAGCCAGAGAAAGGAGTTCCTCACCCTGCTCAGATCGTCCCTAGCAGGAGGGTGCAAATAAAGGTATTGGTCCTGGGTGCTGAAGACCCATGGTACGCCACTGGGAAGAGGAAGTAAACACACAGAAGACAGCCATGCTCTGGTACCCCCTGGCTTCTGGCCTGAGCCACTACAGACATGTGGATGTATTTCCTGAATCAAAGGTAAATGTCTGTTCACTTCTGTTTCAATTTAATCTGTGTAGTTTAGACTAACCCTGCAAAGACTGAATTGGTGCAGCCTCCGGCTTTTTGACTGTCTGTACCTAGCCCCAGAGCCAAGCTCAGCACCCCACAATGACCATGTACAGTGAACTGAACAACCTGTGAAATCTTTGTTTCCCACAGAGGGGAAGTAAATAATGTCTTTCTTATAAAATCACTTGTGTGCCATTGAATCTTCACACAGACTTCAGAACAATTTTTTTTTTTTGATTTTTGGAAAATAGGCATGGAAACTTTTTAAACAAATAGTTTGATGTAGTTTTGCCCAGTACAAAAATTCTCAGATCACCGCCAGCATTTTTAAGGTGACTAAATTAGAGCACATAGTTATACAATCTTACATAAAGGATTGCTGGTAATCTTATCATAATACTGCTTGTTGTTGCTGTATATACTGAGCAGACATTTTAGCTCCCAGGAACAGACAGACTAAGCTATATTCCCAAAGTGATTCTGTCTGTGCAAGTTTGGGCTTAGGAATTGCTAGTCTTGTAGTAGATGGAAGCATGCTAGCTGGTACAGATGCCTGTCCTTAATACGTCTGCCTAATTCCATAGGCCAGAGCACAAGAAGACCAAGCTATGATACTTCCTGCTCTGCATCCCTCCCTTGTCCCTTTCAGATGACTTTTACCTCTAGGGATAGAGGACATTATGTAAATCACATCCTCTATTGCTTTAAGTACCAGGATTGCTATTATGTGCTCTTCGTTCAGGGGGAGCCACAGTCTAATAGTCCATTGTGTAGTTAGCAGTTGCCTTGTGGCCTGATAAATTAGCTATTTTTTTAACCCTTGTTGAGTTGTTCCTGTTCAGAAAATAATCTGTTGCCATGAGTCAGTTATTTCTTTAGTACAAATCTGTTTACAAAGAAGGCATCCAAAATCCTGCTCCCTTGAGTACAATAGTAGAAAACACCCAAGCTTGTTCCTTTGCTCACAGCTCCCAGGTCTGACTTTAGTACTCTGCCCAAAGGAGAGTGGCATCCTTCCAGGGTCACACTCACACTACTTCCCTCACAGACATACATTCAGTACCGCAGATCAATCAGTTTCAAAGCAACCCCTCTTATTCTCCCTGTATTAGTTCTTCCTCATGCCTTCCCTCGAGAACCAGTACCTGTAACAAGGATTTCTATTGATTCAGCTATTACTGCACAACAGGGCACGCAATCGTTCCCTCATTTGGGCCTAAATGAAAGATGTCTAACATGTCTATTGCTTCTACTGATTCTGGGGATCTCCATAGATCAAAAATACTCTTGCTGGCACCTACCACCTTCTGGCACAACAATATCCTTTTGACTTTGGCCAGATTTTTCAACATTGCTGTCCAAAGTAAAGCACCTAATTCCCTTGCTGACACTTAAATCCCTAATCAGATACCTATGTTTTATTTTTAATATCTAAATATGTATTTGGTTCCATAATAATCAGTTTTAGCTGCCAAAATGTGGATTAACATATCTAATGTTGGGTACAACATTTGCAAACTGCCTCTGAAGAGTAAGATTTTACTTCCTTTGAAGTCCATGGGAATTTAAGCCTTGATTTCTATCGGAGCAGGGTTTGGCCCATGGACTGTCTGTTCTTTTGTCCTGTGTTATTTGTGATTAATTATATTAACCTAAGTAACAAGCTGAAGTTTTAGCTGGTTTCAAAAGTACTCTATCCCTAAGGTAGGACTCCTCTTCTTCTGCCCTTCCCAAAACAAAATGCAGAAGGGCATGGATACAGGAAATCCATTCAAAATAAGTAAACAGCTAGTGAGTGTAGCTCGGCAGGATTCATTCATACACCTCCAACCCCGACTGGCTGGTCTGATTCCAGTTGGAGCTCTCTCTTCATTACAGGCCCCCTGAGGAATGTTAATCTGTACAGTATAAACATTTATAAACATTTACTAAATCATTACACTTCAACTGCCCTGTAAACACTCATGAATGCTTTTGTTAGGCAGTGTCAATTGAGCAGTATGTGTCTTTTTTTTGTCTTTTTTGTCTTTTTTTTTTTTTTGGAATGAGTTTACATATATCTGGCACCAGTAGAAATGAAGGAGAGGGCAGGAGAGGTTAAACAATATTGTTAAGACCCATGACTTCTTTAGGACAAAGGCAGAAGCTGTTCTTGAAGACTGTAGAATAGATGTCAAAAGGGTACAGAAACTATAACCTTGATGAAAGGCCAAGCCTTTATGAGGGACTGAAAGAGTCCTTCAGTTATGCACACATGCTGTTTTAGCCCCTCATAAAGGCTTGGACCTTTATCAAGCTTATAGTTTCTGTACCCTCTTCTCATTGCTATAATAAGAATTTCACAGAGAAGGACATGTAGCAAAAGCAGACCTCCAGAAATTCAAGAGGGGCTTAGTGGTCCCTCCAGTTTACAGGAATATGTCATTATTCATGTATGACTGTGTTGCTGTTTGCCTCTCAAAGCACTGACTAATGCAAGAGAAAACATAGACATAACTGCTGAAAACTCAACCAGAACTAACATAACCTACAGCACACTAATCAACTAGGCCACTTCTCAGCATCTGCTCATATGCTAAACAAGTCTCTAGTCAGTGCCAGGAGGTCCCAAAGGCAGCAGGGAAAAGGGGAAGGACTTAATAATACAATTTTTTGATGCACTGGTACATTTAATATATGGTATCTATATGGACAGAGCTTCAAACAAGTTGAGGCCCTATTTTTCCTGGTTTTAGCAGCTGTTTTCCAGTAAAAAAAGATCTGGAAGAACCATTGTAATAAACTGCTACTTTTCCTGATTTGTATCTGCAGTCAGGCAGCATGAAGTGCAAGTACTGTCATCAGGTTTGAGTGTGCATTTGGGAGAAAAAATGCGCATCACAATACGTTTCTTGTAAAGTCAAAACTTGAAGTTGCTCAGTGGAACGACTCACTCACTTCAGTAATGCTACTCACATGATTGAGCACTTTCAAACAAGGTTAGAATTATTTTTTGTTTTAAGAAGTAGTACAAAAAATAAATTATTTGTGGTCTCATCTCTGAAGGAAAAGAATCATTGCAGCATTGGTGTTCCCCAAATTGATGGATATATTTTTAGAGGAATATTTTCTACTATTTTTACAGAGGTTTCAGAAAAGCTAATTACAACAGGAACTGTTCTTTATACCTGGATAATTAGGGAATTCTGTATGCAGCAGTCACATAGAAGAGAGGCATTTTCCATAATATGAGTAAATGATAATTTTTTTAAGTATGCAAGCAAAAATAGTCTTTAATCAAATGTATATGTAATAGTCTGCTCAAATATATACATGAATATATGTATATATATAACTGTATCTCTGTTCTACTCATATATAAATACCTCCAGATGGATGTAAGTATATACGTAGCTGTATATCTATAAAGCATTTCAGTTCAAGATAACAGTCTTTAGACGCTGCCTGCAGAAGTCTCTGTCTCCGTCTCTGTCTCTGTCTCCGTCTCTCTCCCCTTCTCCTTTTGGAATAAATACTCATAGCATGCAGCCTTGGGTATGATGAAAACGCGAAATATGTCCTAAGTGGATTTGGACAGACTGTACAGAGTAGCCTGTGGGAGAAATCCTTTCTGATAAACATAAAACCACTGTTGCTGTTCATTTCTACTCTCCTCCATGCCTGGGCCTCTCTGAGCTGTCATTGCCAAATTAACGGCTAGAGTGAAAATTTGCAAATGGAAGAATTCCAAACTTGTTCGTGAAGCCTAATGTCCTTGGGGGGCAGGAGTCTGCTAGGTCTCAAAACCTGTAATTCTACTTGACCTGTTCTCCTGTCACATCAACACCGATACACAGAGGTGAAACAGGACATTTTGGCACAGATTGGCTGCTTCTATGCTGTAAGATAAAGTAATGCAGACACTGTTGGTATTTTTATTCTGGCTGTAACAAAGCTTCTAAATACATAGAATGGAAATAAAGACTTCTTATAGATCATTTCGCCGTGACTATGCTTCCCTGATGGCTTCTTGTTAGCCACATGTATGTAATGTGCTAGGCAGTATAAAACTAATTCTTCAAGGCCAAGAGTCCACAAATATACCACCACTGCTGGCCCTGCTTGTTATTCTCTTATCATCATTTTTAGCCAGACCAGCAACTGAATGGGTCTAGAGGATGGCTGTAGGTATCATCCTACATATTAGCATGGTCACAGCTGGAGAATCTCAGCAGAGAAACAGTGCTGCTGTACAACAAGTAGAAGACTTTTGCAGAGCTCTTATGCCATCACTTTTTAACTACAGTTTCATAGTTTCTAGGGTCGGAAGGTACCTGAACAGATCATCAAGTCTGACCCCATGCCCTGGGCAGGAATGAATGCTGGGATCATAATACCCCAGCCAGATATCTATCCAACCTCCTATTATGACCCCCAAGGTAAGGGAGAGCACTACCTCCCTTGGGAGCCCATTCCAGAGCCTGGCAGCCCTAACTATAAAGTAATGCCTCCTGATATCAAGCCTGAACCTGGTCTCAATTAATTTGTGGTCGTTATTCCTTGTTATCCCAGGTGGTGCCCAGGGGAACAGAGCCTCACCTATGTTCTGCTGGTCACCCCTCGTGAGTTTATAGATGGCCACCAGATCCCCTCTCAGTCTTCTCTTGTGGAGGCTGAACAGATTCAGGCCCGTTAGTCTATCTTCATAGGGCCTGGCCTCCTGTCCCCTGACCATGTGAGTGGCCCTTCTCTGGACCCTCTCAAAGTTAGCCACATCCCTCTTGAAATGCAGCACCCAGAATTGGATGCAGTACTCCAACTGAGACCTGACCAGCGCCACAAAGAGGGGAAGGATCACTTCCCTGGACCTGCTTGTGATGCATCTGTGGATGCACGACAAGATGTGGTTAGCCTTACTAACAACTTCCTTGCGTTGCCAGCTCATGTCCATCCTGGAGTCAACAATGACTCCAAAATCCCTTTAAGCCCCTGTGTTGTTGAGAAGGGTGTTCCCCAGCTTATAGGTATGTTTCAGGTTTTTTCTCCCTAGATGCAGCACCCTGCACTTGTCTGTGTTGAATTCCATCCTATTCTCATCCGCCCACCTCTGTAGCCTGTCTAGATCTAGCTGGATTCTGTCCCTCCCCTCCAGTGTGCCCACTTCTCCCCACATCTTTGTGTTGTCAGTGAATTTGGACAGTGTGCTTTCCACGCCCACCTCCAAGTTGCTGATAAAGATGTTGAATAGCACAGGCCTGAGGACCGAGCCCTGGGGAACTCCACTTCCCACATCCCTCCAGGTCGAAAACGACCCGTCCACCACCACTCTCTGTCTATAAACTATCAAATTAATTTTAAAATTAAGATCTATCTATCTATCTATCTATCTATCTAAATGTAACCACCCCACACACACTGGGTTGTGTGGTGTGTGTGTGTGTGTGTGTGTGATGTAGCAAAATGGCCCCTGTTGTTCTGGCCACTTGCTCAGCCCATGGCAAGCTGGGGCCTATATCTGGGCAAAATATATAAAACCCCCAGAGGAAGCAGAAAATCCTCCAGGCAGATGAGTAAGAGAGAGGGTGGACAGTGGCACTCCCTAATTGGACAAGGCTTGAGTGATGTCACACCAGGTATATAAGAACAACTCCACTAAGGTTTCGAGCTTTTTCTCCTGAGGCTGCTAAGAGTTGCACAGCTAACTTGGGAGTCAGAAACCTTGCTCCCTATGGTGGGGTCTCCCCCCATCTTCACTGAAGAGACGAGCAAAAGCTGTGGAATGGAAAAGCCTGAAGTACACAAAGAGAAAGTCTGTCTCAGAGGTTGAGACTCTATTTCCTCCCTCGTTCCCTTTTTTTTCCTGATGTGGGTTAATGCCATGGGGGTATTAACCCCTGGAGCAAACTGCCAGGAATGTGTCCTGGCAGTTACTGGCCCCTGTGGTTGGAAGCTGTATTGTCTCAGAACAGTGATATAGCTGAGTTTGGATGCCCAGGCTGCAGTCATAGGCCTGGGCCCTTATTGCTATTTCACAGCTATTGCATTTCAGCCTAGCTGTACAGCTAAACCTCAACCATTTGTTTGGCTGGCAGATTTGGGCCAGGGTGAGGCATGGTTTGAGCCACGGTGAGACCTGGCACTTCTTGTTGTCTATCCAGGCCTCAGTGCAGTATAGACCTGGCTGGCTTTTTGCTGCCCAGTTCAGGTCTCAGCCTCCTTTTGTCCTCTTTGTAGTTTATGTCCCAACCAAGCAGTGTGGTTGGGTGCTAGATGTAGTTCAGACCTGAGCCAAGGTAGGCCTGACCTTTCCTCCGAGCTGTTTTGAGCTTTCTGCCCAGCAGAGCTGGGATTCAGACTAGGAATTTGGGGTTCTGGTATGCTGACAAAAGATGAACAAATGTTAACCCCTCAAAGCCATCATGCAGAAGTGAAGGCTGGCTATCTATCACTTCTCAAGGAGCCCCTTGTAACGCAGAAGGACCCATGCACTCGAGCAGCTCCCCGTGGCACAGTTAACCCATAGAATAGCTCAGGACTCTCCAGTGTGGGCCCCTGTCCCCAGTCCATTACTGAAGGGCAGGTATAGGGGTGCAGGCCCCTAGAACTACCTGTTGGGGAGCCCCAAGTCCCAAGACTGCTTGGGAAGCCTTCCCCAAGAGCGTGCCACCTATAGATTCTACTTTGTAGTTAACACTGTTTTAAATTGTATTTGGTGTTTTTCTGTTTTCTGTAATAAATCTGTGTTCTGTGTATACAGTGTTTGTGAGGAGGGTTTTTTTATTTATGGGGAACACGTAATAATTCGTTTTTTCCCAGGTGGTCTGGGAGGGGGCTTGAGCCAAGGTAAAATATATTTAGTACCCCATAATTGAACCTGGCTCTTGTTGCTGCCAACTGGTACCCAGCAGAAGAGTTACACACACACACACACACACACACACACACACACACACACACACTTAAATTTAGAGTGTGTGCGTGCGTGCACATGCATGTGTATCTTAATTTTAAAACAAATATCTATATCTATACACACACACATTTCTACAAAAATTCTCCCCTTCCTCAAAATTTAGATTGGGATTACAAATTTTCAGAGTATGCTATCTTTCCAGTAGGAGATTTGGGAAATTTCCTATTGGGCATCGTTTCTTTAGTTTATACTGTTTCATTAGAAATAACTTTTCGGATAGACCAGTTCATCACAGAAGCATCTAGGGCATTTGTCTTACCAACCCAGAACAATGGGAGACTAGAGTATTAACAGAACAGCCAGCAAGAAAAAATAAAAACCTTTTGGATTGGAAGATTATGAATTTTTGTCTTTCATATCTCAACACCAGGGATTAAATCTGGTGGCTAACAGGAAATAATTCAGCAATCACATACAATTCCCTAGTAGATGTTATGTATCCCCTTCAAAAGCTTGCCTTATAATTCAGTACTATTGTGATTCAGAATAGAAAGAGAGACTCGGGATATTCTTGGTAAGGGGGACTGGGAGACTGGAAATTTTTGCCCATGTAGGCAAGGTGCATTGTCACAACAGGTCTCTGGGATAGCATGCTATGTACTGCTGGGTGGATAGGTCAGGGTTGGAACAGCATTGCATTTGGTGTGTTTAATTTGATGTGAATTGATAGATCTAGGACCCTGGAATTAGAAGAATTTGAGCTAAGGATTGACTTGTATCAGTCACTCTGTGGGAGAAGCTTAGCAATACCTAGCTTTCATTAATATCAAAATTTCATCTAATTTAAAAATAAAATCAAAGAAAGGGGCATCACTTTACATTACACTTTACATTGTAAAGTTTGAGGAGCTCCGCATATTTTGTTAGTGCAAGGTTAGCAATCTACCCTTCCTCCCAAATGATCATGACAATGATCATGACTTTCAGTTACAGAGTCCCTGGGTATTTGCAGGCAACATCCAGACATTTAAGAAGGCTGGTCTAATCTAAGGTCCATTAGAGGCATTTAATATTGGCTTGACATGATCTACTGCAGCCTTTGTTCATATTTCTTCATATCTCTGAGGAATCAGATAGTTAGGGTAGTGGTGATGAAGCGGGAGGGAACAGGAGAAAGTTGAAACTGCAACTTCTATCCAACAGGACAAGTCTTACCAATGTCCTCACAAGGTTAAGATAACACGCATGGCAAATTGCTGTGCTATCCTGCCTGTCTCTTGTACAAAAGGCTCTTCCAAGCTTCCAGCTAACACAGGCTAAAATATTCTGATAGGAACCAAACCAGGTAGTTCACCTGAAATTGTTCCTGATAGATAAAGCCTTTAAGATTCAGTTTGTTCTTCTACGAATCAATTGCTTCTGGAAAACGAAAATTTTAAATTGTTTTACTGATTCTGGAAGGGTAATATTCATTAGGGAGAGACTTTAGTCCCTTCAGGACATGCACCTGTTCTCAGTGAATATTGCTTAGGAACAGTTTGTGGCTTACAAGTACAGCTGGCCCCTGCATCTGTGTGTGTTTGAGAGAGGTTGTCTGAGGGAAATATCAACCTTTTGGACTGTATTTGCACACAATATGATTGTAGCTCCCAAAGACCTTAACCAAAGAGCAGGGATGTGTTGTGCCCCATTTGATTATTTTTGTTTTGTTCATTGTGTTAATCACTAAATGAAGATACCTGTTCCGCATTAGGCCTCTCCTGTTTCTGCCCTTTCTATCTTTGTGAATCATTTTTTTCCCTCAGCATTTCTTCCCTGCAGCCGTTCCTAGTTCCGTATCCGATGGACAATACCTTGGAGTTATTGTTGGAGGCATCTCCACATTCAGGCAGACCTCACTGCATTGATCATATTCAGTTTGTATTTGAAAGTCTTTTCCTTCAGCTAAGAGGGCAAAAAAAAAAAAATCTCTGCTTTTAATGAAGATCCAAGGGAATGAGTGAGTTTACAGGCAGGAATGTCTGTGTGGAAACACTGACTTTTCCATGAACACACAAGACTATTTACAAAAAGTGATTTAATAATAAACAAATAGGCATGAGACAAAGCAGGTTAGCAGGAAAAAGGGAACCTTTCAGGACTAAGGAGCAATGAACAGGCCCACTTACAGGGGGGTTTGCTAGGTAAGATCTGCTTAGAAAGAGGGCAGGGAGAGGCAGCAGGAAGAGAAAGGCACCATAGAAATGTCTGGAGGATGTTGCAATGCCAGAGCCACTGCCACTGCAAGCTCTTCCTTTACTTGCACCTGTCATGTATCTGTCCAGGCAGGACCACTCACTGTTGAGGCTTCAACCCAACTCCTGGTTTGGCACTGGAGACTGCAGTTTGCAGGTTCCTTCCAGTAACAGCCAGGTGGGGGAGTGCCTGTGGTGTGAGTGGTGTCTCCTAGTGGTGTCCCTCAGGGAGCAGGCAAGAGAGCTAGAAGAGGAGGTGGCAAGGCTCTGAAGCATCCTCTGCCATGAGGACTTGACTTCATCAATTCAGTGCTGGAGGAGACCTAGGACTATGGAAGGAGGACTGTCAGAGGCAGCACTAGAGAAGGAAGAGGACATGGACTCCCGGGAAGGTGGAAGGTGGAAGCTTTTGACCTCTGGCAACAAGCAGAAGCCTTCATCTCCACCTGAAGCGTTTTTCCTAGAGAACCAATATTGAGCCCTAGCAATAGAGGAGAAGGCACATGTTCCTTTGGAAAAAGAGGCCAGGCTAGGCATCCATGAGGTTGGGAGAATTGAGAACACTGCCACCAAGAGGAAGCAATGGTTTGTGGTGGTTGGAAACTCTCCTTTGTGTGGGATGGAGGCATCCATTTTCCAGCCTGACCTGTTGTCTTGGGAAGTTCGCTGCTTACCCAAAGCCCAGATCCAAGATGTCATGAAAGGATTACCAAGACACAGGAGGAGGGGTGGATGTCGTATAC
>NW_005841865.1:148804-180463 GCF_000455745.1 Alligator sinensis
CTTCTTCACAGTTAGAGTGGCCAAGGTCTGGAACGGGCTCCCAAGGGAGGTGGTGCTCTCCCCTACCCTGGGGGTCTTCAAGAGGAGGTTAGATAAGCATCTAGATGGGGTCATCTAGATCCAGCACTCTTTCCTGCATATGCAGGGGGTCGGACTCGATGATCTATTGAGGTCCCTTCCGACCCTAACATCTATGAATCTATGAATCTATAAGACTTATCCAGTCCTCTGACTACTAACCCATGCTGCTCTTACATGTGGGCACCAGTAATACTGCCAGGGACAACCTTACTGCTCCTTACTGCAACAACCATGCTACTCTTACATGTGGGCACCAATACTGCTGCCAGCAGATCAAAAGTTAATACAGAGCTCTGGGTGTAAGGGTGAAGGGGGCAGGGGCTCGGGTGGTGTTTTCCTCAATCCTTTCAGTCAAAAGGAAGGGCCCAGTCAGGAGTAGATGAATCTGTAAATCAGTGCATGGCTGCACAGATTGTGTTGTGAGTAGGGCTTTGGCTTCATCAGCCATAGGCTGTTGTTCCAAGAAAAAGGATTGCTAGGAAGAGATGGTATCCACCTGATGAACAGAGGGAAGAGCATCTTCACAGACAGGATCACTAACCTAATGAAGAGGGCTTTAAACTAGGTTGGCTGGGGGATGGTGAGTAAAGCCCTGAGATAAGTGGGGAAATAGATGTCCTGGAGGAAGCACAAGGAGGAGGGGGCAACAGGAGAGGCCTTCTCATTCTTCCTGAGGAAGTAAGGCACTTGACTAGTTACCTCAGATGTCTGTACATGCATGTGTGGAGCCTGGGGAAGAATTGGAAGTCCTTGTGCAGTCACAGAACTCTGACATGATTGGAGTAACAGAGAGTTGGTGGGATAGCTCGCATGACTGGTGCATTGCTATGGATGGATGTCAACTGTTCAAGAAGGACAGGCAAGGGAGAAGAAGAGGAGGAGTTGCTCTTTATATAAAAGACTTGTATGATTGCTCAGGACTCCAATGTGAAACTGGATATAGGCCTGTTGAAAGTATCTGAGTCAGGGTCAGAGGGTACAGCAACAAGGATGATGTTGTGATGGGTGGCTGCTACAGACTACCAGACTAGAAGGATTAGGTGGATGAAGCTTTCTACAGACAGCTATAAGAAATTCCAGATCACAGGCCCTTCTTCTCATGGGAGACTTCAATCACCCTGACATCTGCTGGGAGAGCAATGCAGCAGGCAATCCAGGAGAGTGTTGGGAACAACTTCCTCATGAAAATGCTGGAAAGCCCAAATAGGGGCTGTGCTCTTCTTGACCTGCTGCTCACAAATGGGGATGAATTAATGGGGGACACAGAAATGGATGGCAATTTGAGCAGCAGCAACCATGAGAGGATGGAGCCCAGGACCCTGAGGAAAGGAAGGAAGGAGAGCAGCAGAGTAAGTACCCCAGACTTCAGAAAAGCAGACTTTGACTCACTAAGGGAACTGATGGGCAGATTCCCTGGGAGGCCAGCTGGAGGACGAACGGAGTCCAGGAGAGCTGGTTGTATTTTAAAGAAACCTTACTGAGAGCACAGAAACAAACCATCCCAATCCACAGAAAGACAAGTAAGTATGGCAGAAGACCAGCTTGGCTTAGTAGGGAACTGTTCAGTGAGATAAAACACAAAAAGGAACCTTACAAGAAGTGAAAACTTGGACAAATGACTGGGGAGGAGTATAAGAGTCTTGTTCATGCATGCAGGGATGAAATCAGGAAGGCCAAAGTGCAATTGGAGTTGGAGCTAGCAAGGGATGTGAAGCATAACAAGAAGGGTTTCTACAAGTATGTCACCAACAAGAGGAAGATCAAGGAAAGTGTGGGTCTTTACTGAATGGGAGAGGCAGCCTTGAGATAGATGATACAGAAAATGTTGTAGTACTCAATGCCTTTTTTACCTCAGTCTTCACAGATAAGGCCAGCTCCCACACTGGCAAAATAGATTGGGGAAAAGAAGAGCAGCCAACAGTGGCAAAAAAACCAGGTTATAAACTATTTAGCAAAGCTAGCTGTGTACAAGTCAATGGGGCTGGATGCGATGCACCCGAAGGTGCTGAGGGTGTTGGGTGATGTGATTGCAGAGCTGCTGGACATTGTCTTTGGAAACTCATTGCAAATGGAAGAGGTCCCAGATGATTGGAAAAGGGCAAATATAGTGGCCATCTGAAAAAAGGGAAGAACAAGCATCCAGGAAATTATAGACCAGTCAACCTCACCTCAGTCCCTGGAAAGATCATGCAGCAGGCACTCAAGAAATCCATTTCTAAGTACCTGGAGAAGAAGGGGGCTATTGGGAATGGTCAGCATGGATTCACCAAGGGCAAGTCATGCCTGACCAATCTGATTGCCTTCTATGATGAGATGACTAGTTTTGTGCATGTGGGGAGAGCAGTGGACATGATGTACCTTGACTTTAGCAAGACTTTTGATACAGTCTCCCACCTTATGGTTGCAAGCAAGCTGAGGAAATATAGGTTGGATAAATGTACTGTAAGGTGGATAGAAGACTGGTCAGATCTTGGGCTCAAAGGATAGTGATCAATGGCTCAATTTCTAGTTGGCAGCTGGTATCAAGTGGAGTGCTCCAGGGGTCGGTTCTGGGACCAGTTTTGATCAATATCTTCATCAACAGTTTGGATGATGGGATAATGTGCACCCTCAGGAAGTTTGCAGATGACAAACTGGGGGGAGTAGTAGATATGCTGGAGGGTAGGGCTGGGATTCACTATGACCTAGACAAATAGGAGGATTAAACTAAAAGAAATCTAATGAAGTTCAATAAGGACAAATTCAAAGTCCTGCACTTAGGAGGAAACAATCCCTTGAACTGGTGCAGTCTGGGGACTGACTACCTAAGCAGTAACTCTGTAGAAAAGGACCTAGCAGTTACAGGGGATAGTAAGCTGTATATTTGCCAACAGTGTTTTCTTCTTGAGAAGAAGGCTAACAGTATACTGGGCTGCATTAGTAGGAGAGTTATCAGGAAATTGAGGGGAGTGATTATTTCCCTCCAGTTGGCACTGTTGAGGCCACATCTGGAGTATTGTGTCCAGTTTTGGACCCCCAACTACAGAAAGGATGTGGACAAATTTGAGAGAGTCCAACAGAGGGCAATGAAAATGGTTAGTGGGATGTGCCACGTGACTTCTGAAGAGTGGCTGAGGGAAATGGGACTGTTTCATCTGGAGAAGAGAAGACTGGCCTGGGATTTAATAGCGGCCTTCAACTACCTGAAGGGTGGTGACAACGGCTAGGTGCAGATACTAAAAAAGCCTGAGGCAGAATCGATCTAAGTTATATGGTTTTCTGTAGGCAGCATAGTTTAGATTGGTAGTGAACAGTAAACACATACACCCTTTGGTGCAGGAGAACAAATCTTAGAACAGGTTCTGCCACTTTTAAACCAGTCTGTGTGTGCCAAACTTCTGTTATAGGTATAGACTGTTTTTCGATCACTTATACTGGTCCAAGTGTAGTGTCTGTACCTGGCAAAGAGGACATAGGTAAAAAGTTTTCCATGGTGGCAGATGACAGAACAAGGAGCAATGGTCTCAAGTCACATCAAGAAAAGTTAGGTTATATATTAGAAACAACTCTCAGTAGGAGGGTAATAAAGCACTGGAACAGGTTACCCAGAGAGGTTGTGGAATCTCCATCCTTGGAGGTTTTTTAGACCTGGCTAGACAAAGCATTGGCTGGGATGATTTAGTTAGGTATGGTCTTGCTTTAAGCAGGAGTTTGGACTAAATGATGTCCTGAGGTCCCTCCAACCCTAATTTTCTATGATTCTATGATTTGAGCTATATACTAGAGGTGCACTGATACATTAGTCGGATATCGGATTGGCACTGATATAAAGATATATTGGAAATTGGCCTGAAGTGGCTGATAATTTGACCAATAAATGACCCGTGCATGTGCGCAACCTCAGCACAGCATGTAGGCAGTGAGGAGCACAGCCAGCAGCATGGAGCGCTGTGTGCAGCTGGTAAGTCTGTTGTGGTGGAAGGGGAGAGGAAGGGGAGGTGCTTGGGGAGGCAGGTCAAGGTCCCTGTGGTGAGGATGGAGTGGGGCTGGAGCTGGAGCAGGCACTGCCCAGCTAGGGCAGGAAGGGAGGTGCGGGACAGAGCCACAGCTCATCGAGGGGGCATGGGAAGGGAAGGGGTGTGGCTTCCTGCTGCTGCATGCAGCTCGCTCAGCAGCTCATCCACTCATCCAGTAGTTCCCACTGCTGCTTCTGCGTGTCATCCAGGAGGGCATGGGGAGGAGGGGTGTGTTCCCCAGTTATGTGTGGGGTGGGCAGCGGCAGCACTGGGAGGGGGGCTATGGGGCAGCTATGGTGATTTTTGGGGTGGCTACAGCCCCTCCCCCAGTAGCCCCCTCCCAGTGCCACCACCACCCAGCAGTGTCAGGCCCAACCCACAGATGCAGCCCTCCCCACCCACGCCGCACACAGATGTGGGACACCCCTCCCCCCCATGCTCTTTAAGTGTGCATGCAGAGGTGAAAGTCATACACCCCACATACCCACTGGATGAGCCTTAGCTCCTCCCCACACCCTGCTCCACCCCAGCTGGCCAACTCCTGCCCCAGCCCCAGCTCTACTCCCTCCCTCACCATGGGGGCCTTGATCTGCCACCCCCATGCCCCTTCCCTCCCCCTCCCCTTCCACCACACCAGACTAACCAGCAGCATGCAGCTGTATCAGAAATCAGATTGGTATCGGCCGATATGATATGCCTCTTTAAAAATTTACTATTGGTATCAGCCCCCAAAATCTCTATTGGTGCACCTCTACCATATACCTGATAGTACTGTACACACCAACTCAGTGAACCATAACATACCTGATGACCTTGGTGTCCCTGGAAACCAGCTCAGATTTCAAATATGATACACTGTGAGCTTGCTTACAAAGAATAGATAAAGGATTTTTCACAGATGTTAGCAAATCATTGCAAATAACAGATAGGCCTGAGAAAACTGCAGTTTGTTCAGTTTATTTGAGGACAACTTCTAACTGGAAAAAAAGAGAAGTCAAGGAATAAATTAATTGCTAGAATCTCTCTACACTTGGACATAGTCCAACTTAGTGACTTTAAGTGTAACTATATGTGCGACAGAACTTGGCCTTATATGATTCCTTTTCATTCTTACATCAGAAGCTTATAGAGGTTTGAGTCTTCCAGGGATTGAAACCACTCTGGTTGTCCTCCATAAATGCTTTTTCCAATACTGATAACGGTTGACATTATCACATAACAAAACATGTCTGCTAAGGGTAGTACAGGTCAAAGGAGAGGTCATTGGTCTTATAGCCAGTGTCTGCTTTCAGTGGTCTTTGAGTAATGGTCAAAAAATATTTCCCATTTGATGACCAGGGTGGTCATGTGAAAGGCACTAGTCTCACAAACCAGTTCCTAGTAGACAAATGTCACTATTGCAGTGACCACCAATATATGTGGCCTTATCCAGCACTCTTACAGCTATCTCAGGCAAGAACCCGTTGGCTGATGTCTGACCTTAAAAATGGGTCATTTTTCCTGGCTTCAGCAAATAAATTTGGTGGGTGGGAAATGAGGTCAGGGGAGTGTACTGCATTTTTGGCAATACTGTACATGTTTCTGTGGCTGCTTTCCAGGCCTGTAAATTCAGGACCCTGCATTCATGAGAAATGTACAAAAGTCTTGATCCAAAAATTGCTGTAGTGAGTTGCAGTTTTACCACTGACTGCAATGGGCTTTGGATCAGGCCTTCAGTACTGCTCCTTCTCCTGCTAATAATTAATAATTAAATGAAAAGGACTGGCAAAGTTTTCCAAGCACTGTAAACAAACATGTTTCTACTATGAAGTGCATTTAATGGAGTTTTGCAGCATTGGTCTCCCGGGCAAACATATTAGTCTCTGCTTTCCCTCCCTGTCCTTAATGGCCACAGCCAGGGGGATAGGTTTGAACTGCGGAGGAGGCTGGTTTTTATCCTCCTTGAGTGGAGAGGCATAAATTGGCATTCCGTATCATCATAAAAAAATTCCCAGCAATTATTAAAAGATTCTTATCTCTTGCTCCCTACATGGATAATGAGATCCCTCTCTGCTGGACTGAGACAGCCTGTCTCTCAGCTCACTTAATGAAATGGACCCAGGTTTGCAAATTAGCATAGCCCTGACTCCAAATGTAACCTCTTGTTGTCTAGTTGTACATCAAGGCTCCTGGCTTCTGTCGGTTCTTATTAACACCCTGTAATCATGTCAGCCCTCTATAGTTTTCATTTCCTGTTTCCTTTTACAAATTTGCTTTCAAGTTATGAGTGCTTTTTTAGATTTTTTGGGGGGTGGGGGTGAGGGGGCTCTGAGTGTTATTTCTAATTTCATTGGTAACATTAATAATACTTTACCAGCTAGTGTATTAGGCATCCAAGAGACTTGAGTTCTGTTCCTATCTCTGCCACAGACCTTCTGCGTGACCTCAGGCAATTCTCCCCATCTCTCTCTGCCTTTGTTTACCTTCCTAGGTTTGGTTGTTTCATTATTTAGATGATAAGAATTTAAAGTCAGAGATTGTCTCTTCCTGTCTGCTTGCACAGTGGTCCAAATGCTCAGGCATCAATGTCAGTGGAGGCTGCTATGTAATACAGCATTTATGGTAATAGTCATGTGCTCAACACTTCCCAATAAGTCAAAAGAATCATTCCTTTAAAACCTTTTTCTGATCTAAAACTTCACTGTTAAACCTTTCAAGCAATGAATAAAGATGACCTCTGCAGTGAATCTGACCATCCATTCCTGACCCAAAACATCTTGGAAAATGTCTTACTACTTTATCCAGTGCCCTGCTAATTATTTTTCACTTTCATGAATGCTAAAATTCACTCATACTTTAAAACAGAAAAAAGAACAGGGAATCTATTAGTTGAATGGATAATAAGGAGCCCGGTAGTATAAACTAGGGATTATAACTTTTTTAAGATTGTCATTGCATTTTCTCCTTCTTAAATCCACTGCAATAAACATTATTTACTGTTTATAACACAAAGGACAACTCTTCAATGCAAAGCTTTAGTGTCTGCCTTTTAAATGATTTATTCTTTTATCAAGTATTCATTTAAGAAGGGGTGCCCAGTAGGTAGGGCAATAACATCAGTGGTAGACTGCATAGCAGCAGATTTATTAATTTAATAGGTTTATCCGTTTTACAGTTCAGATAATCATATTGCACTAAACTGGTACACAAGGAGGTTTCACCTTATCTGACAGTTTTATTCTTGTATAAGTTAACAGGCACATTTTGTACTCCCTACCTTGTGAACTATAAAAGCTGTGCAAGGAGAGCTGGAAATGGCAGGCTAAATCCAAGGAGCATGTTAGCATTTCAATATCACAGAGGCCTAATCAAGAGGGAAGAATGAGAAACCCTGCTTCAGATATTTGTTGGTTGGTTAGTTGTTTCAGTAAAATGCCTAGGACACTTTTAGAAATTTTTCTAGAAGACACTTCTGCCAAAAAGTAGGCCTAAGCATCTTCTTTCACAAACCAGATTAGAAAATGGGTAGGTAGTTCCACTACAATAGCTCCTGATGTACACTAGTATAAATGAGATGAATCAGACCCTGCTAAAAGTACAAATAATGATATGTGTCATTGAAAACCATATTGACTAAACCAGGCAGTGCCAAACCCAAACATTGGAAATCACAAGTCACTGCTTCCAAAAATCATTTGTCTGAACTTAAAATTAGGAAATAAATTAGTTTTGTTTTCTTACAGGAAACTTTAGACCAAAAATAAAAACATGTCATTTTTCTTTAAAATTTCTATTTACTTTTCAACCAAAAAAGAAAAGAAAAAAAGGAGGAAAGAAGGAACAGCGTGAAATATGTAAATGAGATATAGAAGCATCATCAGCCAATTTACCATGAGGATGAGTGGCTACAGTAGTAATAGATATCCAAGTTGTAGTCATATTAGTCTAGAGGAAAATGCAATCTGGACTCATGGGACAGATGATATATTTTATTAGACCAACAAGATTTTTACAAAAAAAAAATTCTTTAATTGGAAGCTTCCAGGCACAAACACCCTTCATCAGGCATTGAAGAAAAGATTGTAAAAGTTATCCTGGGTAGAAATGAAAGTTCATATTTCATAGGATTTCACAGAGGAGTCAATAAATGGAAAATTCCTCTGGCAAGCAGGTCTTAGCTATTAAAGAGTCTCTCACCTCTCTTGTGAGGTTCTGTGATGATGCAAATTAGCTTGAACAAAGGCAGGAGCAGGATCTCCGGTTTCAGGTGGTCATAGTTGCTTCCTCCCTTTTTTGTTGGTCCTAAAATCTTATTGATCTAAAAAAAATATCATCTCTCCCATGAGCCCAGATTGCTTTTACAGTACTAATAAGTGTTTACAGTGTCTAATGATATTATCCCATCAAGCTGCTACTTCTCTAAAAAGCCTAATCTTTCCTATTTCCCTGCTTTCAGAAAAGGGGCACTATCTTCTCTGAAACGTTCTGCAAGTCTTTATTGTTGGCCATTAATGTTACAGGTTGGGATCCTTAATTATTATGAATTCACAGATTTCCCTGAATGCCTTATTAAGATTCTTGAGCAATGATTGATCATAATAAAAAAATCACCAATCAGCCCTAGCAATTAACATTAGTGAGCCTATTTGCATGTATCTGATAATTTATGCTACTGTTGGACAAAAGGACTTCTGCTGAATAGTATTGATTAAGGGAGAGAAGCCAGATGCGTCTTTCATTGGGATGTTAGACATTATTAGATAGGGCTATTAATGTATAAGAGTTTGAAGGACACTTCTGCAATCTGTCTTTATACAGAAGTCCTCCGACTACTTCTTGTTGGAATTTCTCAAGTATATCCTCACAAGGTTTCTCTAACATTGAGTCAAGGGATGGCGTACCTTAAAGATACTCTGACCTAGAATACATTTTTATGCCTTTGACCTTTTTTAACATAGATATTTTTAAAAATCCTGTACAAATAGTTGTATTATAATATACATTTGAGCAACTCATATTATCAGGAATATATGAAACATTCATTTATAGAATCTCTAAACTACAGACTGATTCCCAATTTAATTTTTTTTTTTTTTAAGATAAGTAAGCAGTCAAGTAGTTTCTAAATCTAGATGGACTGGTTCACCCAATGATACCTTTTCTCACATGTCCTCAAACAACAATGCATTACTTATTAGTGACTGTGCACTTATTTGTTGTGTTTCATATGACTCTGTCCTTCACATTCCCTCCACACACATCCCTCAGTGTATTTCTTTACATCTAAAGACCTCATCCTCTTTCCACAGAGGAGTTTTGCAATCACCTTCAATGGGAGCAGAATAAGAGCTAAATCTTGCTTGATATTAAATAAGCTCCCTCACTTTCATTTCTATTCTTTCTGGAGTTAAACTCATCTATAAATACAGCCTCTCCAAATCCTGTCCAGGGACTATTTGAGGTCTGGATTAACCAGTGACAACATCTGGTTTGTACTGAAGTTGGTTGGTAGTCATCCGATTTTGTCATCGAAAAGTTCAAAGGTTAATTGAAATCATAAGAGCAAAACCTATTCAACTGTCCAATTAATTATGCTCAACTCCCTTCCACCTCCTCCATTCTCCCATAAGTATCAGCAACTGACCAGTCATTGGTGAAGAAAGGATAAAGCTGCCACTGGCCTGCTGTCACTTATCTTGATGGCTGGTGTATGTTTTAAGGCTGAGTCACTGAAGCCAATAAAAATGCCTGCACTGGGGGGAAGGGGAGTTCATGTGATGGGGGAGTTGGTGACATCCCCATACATCATCTCCTAGCTATAATGTTAGGAGCTTTCATTGAAGGCTGGTAATGCTTTGAGATTTATAGCACGTGCACTTTGCTGAGCGTACTACTTTGCTTGAGAAAACTGTGACCATGTCTAATGGGATCCCACGATAAGACCAGTCACTCACTCTCTTAATCCTGCCTGAGGTTTACATGGATGTTCACCATGTGAAAAGAGTTAATGTTATGTTGAGCTATTAAAATACACCCTGCCTAGAAAATACTTTTTTATCTCTTCTTATCAAGTTGATATCAAAACAATGAAAACTATCATGTTTTGTTAAGCATATTTAATGGTAAGGGCTCATTTTCATAGTCCTCATGTGTCTATTCACTAATTATATATGCTGTATAGTTGCCAGACAGCCCGAGCCAAAAAAGAACTCAAATTTTGGAACTTATGATAAATCAGGACATTAAATCAAGGGCTAAATCCTCTTCCTATTGAAATTGGTGAACAAGAGTTCTCTGAATTTTAGAGGGACTTGCAAAGAACTCTTCTAATTTCTAATGAAAATAAAAGCCAACTGAGTGAATCTTATGATGGAAAAGTGAACAAAAAAGTATGAATGCTTTCATAGAGTAAGTTAAATTAGGGATTTCCTAAAAATTGAAGCAACCCTTATCAGTAGCCACTTAAAAAAAATCTTGGCCTATTGGATTTCCAAATCTCCCAAAGCCAAGATCCAATGTTCTTGATGACAAGATGTGGATATCTAGTCTCTGCCCTAGTTTTAACACAACCTTTCCCCAGTAGCATACACAGGCTTCCTCCTTTCTGGTGGCGGCTCTGCTTGGAAAGGAGATTCTGTATTTTGGTAAATCCCTATTTCTTAATCTATATTCTAGAGACCAGAACCATATTGTGGTAGGAGTTTTACAACGCAGAAGAAAAAAACAAGCTCTGCACCCAAAAGTTTACAAGCTAACTAACTCAGGTAACCTTTTTATCTGTTGCTTTTAACTCAGTTTAAGGGGACTCCTCCTCACTGATACATCTGTGCATTAATTCAGTGGGGCCTGTAGTAAATGCAGCTTAAAATGACAGCCCGGTTGTAATAATAAAAAATCTAACTACAGGAAGATGGATCTGTAAACAATTCTTACGAATAATTCTTCAGTATGTTATAAGTCAGTTGCCAGACATAATTCTTTACTAGAACTGGTAGGAACATTTTTTTTCCTTTGAAGTTCTTCCAAAGAAAATGAAATATCTTTGAGGTCTGTCCCATCCCCCTCCTCCCTCCTCTCCATTTTTTCCATGAAATCTTACATTTTCTAGTGGAAAAATGAAAATTGCAATTTTTTTTTTCAATTTTATGGTTGTTTTTGATTTTTAGAGAAAGAAAAGTATCTTTAGGTTTCAAAAATCCACTTTTGTGTTTTTGGTTGGAACCCCCCTCAAACATTTCAAGTTATTTTTCTTTCCAGGCAAATTTCCATTTAGAGAAAAGAAAACTTTTGAAAGAAACTATTTGGTACCTTTGGTTCCAAATACTTTTACTTTATAAAAGCTTCTCATCTGATTGGATAACAGTGTGAACATTTTATGAAACCATGCAAGTTGTCCCCTGTGTAATTTATGTGCTTGTGCTGTATGACTCCCATACAGTATTAAATGAGATGGAGCTAAATCAATCCACAGTGATTTCCTGTGAACAGCCATATTACATCTACCACCCATTTGTTCTTGGCTGGCTGAAAAGAAAAGCAATTTAAACCTATCATGGGGGCAAAATCCTAAGCAATCTGAAGTGCAAAAGTGTGCTCTATTTCACATTCATTTCATTCAAAGAGGCTCATGGAATGTGCCAGTTTCACGTGTCCCAGCTATTTAACTGAAACACACCCCAGCTTAATTTATACTGAGTTATCTTTAGCAGTTTGTAAACACTATTTCAATCAATGTAGGACTGAGCAAAATATGGGGGGGGGGGGGTTCCCCCTTTGAATAATTTTGATGGTAAGAAAATTATTCTTTTGGATTTTTTATTTTGTCACTGAAAAATTGAAAAGTTTTGGTTGGTGGATAATTTTCTATTTAAATTTGCCAACCCATGAAAATGTTGCTTTTTAACTTTTGGGGGGAAAAAAATCAACTTTTGACACAAGCTGAAACTATTTGGCAAAAATTCCCATTGAGCAAAAAAGCCTTCATCCATCAAAGTGCTCCAAAGTAAAAATATTAAGCAGTCCTAACAGAAACACACCCAAGATCATGGTGTGAATATTTCAAAAATGTTTTTCAGGAGCAGAGTTGCTATGCTAAAAACCAATCACTTGGGAGGGACGAACCACTGCATCGAAACTCTGGGGAGAGTGCAAGGAAGATTGAGGATCAGAGGGAAGGAGGAGTTGAAATTACATTGGCTGCTGGCAGATGAATTAGTTTCAATATAAGTTTTCAGCACCTGATTTCAATAGTGTTAGAGATTTCACCTGAACTTCAACTGTTTAGCTAGCTCAGCACTTGTTTATTATATTTTATACATATGTATATGAAGATAATTTCAGGAAATATGAATTTGCTGTGGATGTAGGTGGAAAATAAGTCTTTTCCATTCACTTGTTTTATGTTTCATAAAATCTCAGAAACGTTTCACAGCGGACCCTTATGCATGCAGATTGTTCCCACATGTTCCTCAAAGCTGCGCCCTTCCACAGCTGCATTCTAGAAACTCCGCCAAAAATAAAAGCCCTTATAAACACACCCTCTGCACCCAGCCTGTGCATAAGAGAGCATCCTAAAAAGGTCAGGTGTTGGTGCATGGTCACAAACACAAGTAATACACAGCATGTGTTCACTGTTGGGTGACAGCAGCGACGTCCAGCAGATTAGAGTCCTTAGGCACATGGCATAGAGATGGTTGAGCTCTGCTGATGCCTGAAATGTACTGAGGGTGGGGGGGAAAGGGAATTATTTTTAAATAGACTTTTTGCCATGCAGCTGACCAGCTGTAAAGATAAAGACATTTCTTGGAGATTGATATTAAACATTATATTCATTTCTTGGAGATTGATATTAAACATTATATTCCATATGCACATTTTAATAGTTGTTTGGAAATGGCATGCCTATCAGCCCAGGGGCTTATACTGGCATTTTGTTCCTGATTGACTTTATCTCCTCACAAGAGAGTAAGTCAAAGGTTATAGTTCAGAGGTGAAGGAACTTATCAGCAGCAGGTTTTTTCCAAGCTTTGGATAAATTGAAATCTACCTATTCTTGTTTTTAATGGAGTTGATTAGTTTCTGTGTACATATGTATAGACATTTGATGTTGATGTATGTACATAGGAGGTCAAAAGGCCCTATCCACTAAATGCAATATTTTTTTTCTGATATTAAAGATGGAACAGGAAAAAAAAAAACAATTTAAATGAATTATTTGGCAATTCCAAGTTAAGGTAAAAATGCTGTCTTTATCTTTACAGCTGGTCAGCTGCATGGCAAAAAGTCTATTTAAAAATAATTCCCTTTCCCCCCCACCCTCAGTACATTTCAGGCATCAGCAGAGCTCAACCATCTCTATGCCATGTGCCTAAGGACTCTAATCTGCTGGATGTCGCTGCTGTCTAAATCCCTTGTATGGCAGCTCCTTTTCCTTGGTAACTAGGGCACTTCACACTCTGATGTACACAGGTGGCTAGCCATGTTAATCTGAGGTCAGGCAGAAGGTGTGGCAGGGTGGGGGCTTAAAAACTAGCTGGTTCAAAAAGGCATGAGCTCTCAGAGGCCACAATGTACTTTGTCAGATGCTGTAAAAAACTCTCTAATGTGGTCACCCTCAGGAACACTGCTGTGGGGCAGAGCAGTGCTCTTATTTCCCTTGTACAGATGGGAAACCGAGGCACAGGGAGCTAGGGTGCAGATTTGTAAAGACTATGTTGTACTGGGACTACAACACTTAAATGTCTTTGAAAATCTGGCTGCTTATACTTTGTCCACTGTCACAGAGGGAGCCCGTGGTTTAGCATGGATTCGAACCTTTCCTATCCTTTCCATCCATTCTACCTTAAATATGCTTTGATACTTGAGCAGAGAACAGAGTGGCAGCATTTCTTCAATGAATTTGACCTATTTAATTTAGACCCTTCAGGCAGTATGAATGACACATTTTGGTTTTTGTTTATGTTTGCTTCTTTTTAATTTTCTTTTCTTTCCTTTCTCCTCTTTTTCTTGCTGTGGTAGACAGGAATGAAAACACCCAATATCACAATGCTTGCTATAAAATCATAACAGTTAACAACAGTGAAAGCAACTACCCTAGGTTCATAATACAAGTTTATACAAATTCAAACAGGGAGCAAAGAACATCAATAGTGAAGGGTAAGTTTGATTTTACACCAGTCTCCATTGTAGCTGTTTGTGAAGGCAGATATTTAAAGACACTTAAAGAAATAAATCCATGCAAAGCTCTGCTTCCTCTCATGCTAGTCTTCTTCATTGACGTCAGAGTAGCAGTACTCCCTACCCTTTACATCTTCTGAGTTAGGCTCCCCAAAAAATCATGACATTGCTTACGAATCAAGGGATTTTAAAACAAGCTAGTGTTGTGTTCTTTCTGTTTTACCTTCCGTGTTTCTCAGCAACAGGAAGGCTGGACCCTCCCTTCTCTTAAAGTGAAACCTGAAATTCTACTGTACTACCTAAATCCTAGGATCGAAGAATTTAATAAAAAATACCAAATATCATGAGACCTGTGATAAATTCATGACAATTGGCAGCAACTGAGAAGTTACACCCAATTTTGTTAGAGTAATTGAGATTATCAAGCTCTCAATTTTTTTTAACAAATTGTAAGGCATCTAGTTCATTTAAAGGAATCTTACCCAATTCCAGTGAACTATACTCTGTTTCCATATAAAACATGATATTTATTTGATAGACAATAATGTCTCCTAATAATTAAGTTAAAGCCCATTGTATAAATACAGAGTCAGATCAAGCCTGCATTTTCAAGTCTGCTGGGTCAGATGACCTGCAACTGAGAGTCCTGACAGAACTGGCTGAGCTTATAGCAGCACCACTAGCAAAGTTATTTGAAGAGTCATGGAACTCAGGAGCGGTCCTAGACAACTGGAAGAGGACTGATGTGGTGCCCATCTTTAAGAAAGAGAAGAGGGATGACCCTGCAAACTACAGACCAGTCAGTCTGACTTCAGTCCTCTGTAAAGTCTTTGAAAAATTTGCTAAGGAGGCCATCAATTACAAGCTGGTAACTAACGGGGTGTTAAAAAGCAACCAGCACAGCTTTGTTGAAGGTAGATTGTGTCTGACAAACCTAGTGTCCTTTTGCGACCAGGTAACTAGCCATCTGGACGAGGGACACAAGGTTTATGTCATTTACTTAGACTTCCGTAAAGCCTTTGATTCCGTTTCCCATGGGATTCTCTCAATCAAACTGGAGGGTACTGGGTTGTACCAGTCTACAGTGAGGTGGGTGGACAACTGGCTGAGAGGCTGATCCCAGAGAGTTGTAATCGATGGGATGGCCTCATTCTGGAGGGCCGTCTTCAGTGATGTCCCCCAGGGATCAACGCTTGGACCCAGGGTCTTTAATATATTTATTAATGAGTTGGATGAGGGGGTGGAAGGCTTAGTGATTAAGTTTGTGGATGAGATCATGAGGCACATGAGAGGATAAGGTAAAGATCCAGGATGACCTTGACAGACTGGATTCATGGGCAGAATTGAATCAGATGAGGTTTAACAAGGAGAATTTCAAGGTTCTTCATCTGGGTTGGAAGAACCCTCACCACAACTACACGATGGGTAGAGATCCACTGGCTGGCACAGCATCTGAACGAGACCTGGGGATCACAATGAGTCGGAAGATAAACATGAGCCAACAGTGTGATGAGGTTGCTAGAAGGGCAAATTCTGGCATGCATCAGCTGATGTGTGGCCAATAGGTCCTGGGAGGTGCTTCCCCCTCTCTATTTGGCATTGGTGAGGCTGCAGCTGGAGTACTGTGTCCAGTTCTGGGCACCGCACTTCAAGAAGGATGTAGATAAGCTTGAGAGGGTACAAAGAAGGGCCACCCATATGATTAAGGGCATGGAGGATAGGCCCTATGAGGAGAGACTCTGGGAACTGTGTTTGTTCGGTCTGTGTAAGAGAAGGCTGAAAGGTAACTTGATAGCCGCCTACAAGTAGGTCAGGGTAGAGCATCAAGATCTAGGGGAGGAACTCTTCAGGAAGGTATTTTAATGGAGGATGAGGACCAATGGACATAAGCTAATAGAGGGTAAATTCAGGTGGTACATAAGAAAAAGCTTTTTCTCTGTAAGGGTCACCAGAATCTGGAACACACTCCCAGCAGAGGCGGTGCAGCAACCTCCTTAGAGGTGTTCAAGATGAGGCTGGACAAGCACCTTGTTGAGCTCATCTGACTCCAATAACTTCCTGCCCATAGCAGGGGACCAGACTTGACAATCTTACAGGTCCCTTCCATGATTCCATGATTCTAGAGCCTCTGCTAATAAAACTGGTCCAGATCCAGTAACCTCAAAATTGTCATAACTCCTACACTCAAGTTTGTTCGGAATTCCAAAAGTTTCCTGCTGTCATAGGTTATATGATCATTGGGGTAAAATCTCTACTGGATGACACAGAGCTGTAGCAGTTTGCTAGGGCTGAGACTGTGGTCCACTGTATTTAGGAAGGTTGTAAAAAAGCATATTTCATAACTCTGATTAAGATAAAATGGAAAAAATATGTGATGCTTAGTGACCTGACTGAGTGTAAACAGTCTTTTGGAACCATTTTGGTTTGAAATAATCCAGCCTCTGTACTGTTCTTGTACACCAAGTGCACAGAGAGAACAAGCAATAAAACTCCAGATGGATTTTCTTTAAAACATAATGACTGTCCAGGTGCAAACCCCACTTTCCACAGTTAAATATTTCAACATGAACCCAGCATCTTCTGACCTGAACTATCGGTCAGTGATCTGTGCTGCTCTAGTAGAAAGAACAAGTGGGGAGTTTATGCTCTAGACCTTTATGTCCATTGGAATTTCTGCTGAAGTTGGCAACAGGGTTGCTAATTGGTGCTAATTATGGTGGTGGTTTTCTGAAGAGAACACACCTGCCTGCTGAGACCCATCAGTTCATTTCACAAAGGTAACCGAGGGCCTTTGTTTTTCTTCCCTTCACTTGCAAGAAAGCAAAGCAAACAAGCCAGAGAGCACATCCCCTCCCTTTCTATCACGTTGAGTGCCAAATTTCAGATCAGACCTTTATGGCTGAGTTGGAATGCAATGAAAACAGGAGCTTTATTATAATGGAAATGTTGTGACCTCTTTAGCAACACTCCTGATGTGATTCTAACACTGTACACAGCTGCTAAGAGCTTCCAAGGACTGTGGGTGGTGGGTGAACATGGGGGAAAAGGTGGTTTTAGCTATGCACAATATTTCCCATGAGAAATAAAGGGATATAGTCTCACCTCACTTATGTTTTTCCACATACATTGAGACAGGAACATATTTATATAACCCTAATAAAAGGGAACGTTCAGTAGCAAATTTTGCCTTTAAATAGCTACTGTTCTGCATTCCCTGGTCTTGAAACTCCTCAATTTCAACTCACACCCACTTACATTCTTTTGAAATATCCCTCAGCTTCCTAGTGACTTTAAGGCCAAATCCAAAGCCCACTGAAGGCAACTGAAAGACTCTGACTGCTGTGGACTTTGGCTCATGCCTTTAGAGCCTGGGTACTAAGGCAAAAAATGCAATAAATTTGATAGACAAGGCTCACTTGTTTTGGGTCAGATCCTGCTCCCCGAATACAAATGGAAGTGTTCTCATTGGATTTGCTTGGCTCTAATCCATTATATCAGACATTTTATAATCACAGTAGCCAACTCTGTGTAGTTCTTTTCATCAATAGATCTCAAGGTACTGCACAAAGGAAGGTAGTATCATCTTCTCCATTTTGTAGGTGGAGAATCAGAGGCACAGAGCTCCAAAGCTCCAGAGCCCCAGGCCCAAAGCAGGTCATCCAGGAGCCCAAGTCAGTACCAGAAAAAAGAAAAAAAACCCACCCTGAGGTGTCCAGAGTCCAAGTCCAAATTAGTTTCCACTAGACTGCCCTGTCTAGGGGCTGATCCTTCTAGGTGTTTCACAACTCCCAGAGCAGCGATTCTTAGCAGGGTGCCACAGCATCCTGGGGTACCATAAGATCCTTCGAGGGCTGGCACAGGAACTGTGAGGAGATAAGAAAATAAGTGCAGGCTCAGGGTGTCCCTGCTTGGATTGCACCTGCCCTCACTGCCTGGCTCCTCAACAAAGAGGTAAGCACCGAAATAAATCCATTTGTTGTAACAAGTTGCTGCTCAGTTGACAGACATTATGGTGGGATGCCTTGAGTCTGATGAGGGCTGCCTCATCTCTAAAAAAAAATGAGAGCTACTCAGCACCATAATCTCCTAGTGACTGGGAGCTGAAGATACACAGAGTCCTCCAGGATGGTTTGATCAGTAATAAACAGAGCCGCACTCTAGAAGAATTTTGTTTTTACCACCCAGAAATAATATTTCATGCTTGATTGTTTTTCCAACATTAATATTTTCCCTTTGACTCCTGTTATTTTGTTTCCAGTAGCAAACCCTTTCTTTTTTTTCCCCAGAGTTCCTCCAGCCTTCCTTGTAGTTTTTTTTCTTCTCTTCCCTCTTTCTTTCTCTTAAAAAACTATTTCCCTTGTTCAGTGAATGCATTGAGTGGATTTATGACCCATTTAGGCAGCATACAGTGGCACTGCTTTTACAGTCCAGAGGCAGAAGGGCTGTAAAAAGATTTACAGTTACACCAAAAGCCTGTTGCATGAAGCCTCCAGACCCAAATTAGACAAAGGGAGCTGGTCAGAGTGAGTGGCCAGTTAAAGAAGCTCGGAAACAAAAACAAATGAAATGGCTGTTAGCGGAAGGAGAAAAGTTCCCTCTTAACTGAGTGCTGCGGCTGTGGCAGCTCTGTTAATTTTGTTACGTGAAGCCTTTTTCCCCCCTGGTGTTGTTGTTGGACAGATTCCTTTTGAAAACACAAAGCTCAGGCCGGAGCAGCAGCAACTTCACACAGTAGTTGAGATTCCAGAGCCGATATTCTCAGGATGCTGGCAGCTGCTCTTTCTGCTGCTGCTGGGACTCTGAGAAACTCCAGAGAGCACAGCCCAATGATAACACTAACAATAGCAACCAGGGTGGAGCACTGGGGGCTGCATTGCATGCGGTTCATCCTGACACTCCAAAAAGTCAGCAGTCAGTAGGGGATGGTGAGTGCTGAGCCTTTGGGAAACCTAAGCCTCATTTAGGAGCCTAAATGGGTGCTTAGCTATTCTGTGGAGCTGGTTCTATAGGTGTACATAGGTGTACATTGGACCTGCTTGAATAATGCATTCAATTAATTACACCATCCTTTTCAAATAAATCAGACATTTTTAAAGTATTCAATTCTGGCTTGCGTGTGTGATGAGTGTAGATATGAATAAACACAGATTTATTTGTAAAAAGCCAATATTTCCCATTTTTTGTTGTAAATGTCAATATTTACATCCAAATATAAACAACCTGTAATTTTATTTTTTCATATTGCTGACATTGTATTAACTCTGATTTTCACAGTTTTAAGTTCTGTCCATGTTTCCTTCTAAATTTCACCTGTAGTTTCAACCAGATAGAGGAATTTTCATTTCCCATCTTGTTATGCAAGTCTTTTTGTTACAACAGCTGTGTTTCACTCTAGAGGTGGCTCCATTTCAGTAGTGGAGGGTGTAACTCCTAGTAATTCAGAGTGTATGTTGGCTATCCTCACAGAGCTCAGAGGGGAGTGACAATATAGAATTTGTAAGAATTTTTTTAAAGAACTTTTGGATCATTCTGTATGAACAACATTATACAAACATAGACTTTTAACTATTATTCTTTACCAGCCTATACCTTTAGTGTTAGTGTTTTATATGACTTCAGGAGGTTGACTTCAGGAGCAAAATAACCACATCCTCTTTCCTATTTCCTGTATAGGTTCAGTTATTTGTTTCTTTTGAAAAGAAATTCAAGAATATGGATCATTTTTGTAGTAGTGAATAAAAACAAGTATATGACTAGTGTTTGTTTTATGTCGGGAGAAACCTTTTAAAGAGAAGCTACACTGTAAAAACAGAATTCAAATATCATTTGTACCCCCATTAAACTATGAAAGATAATGATAATAGACAGACAGACATCCCTCACCATTTTTCTTCTCCCAGTTGGAATCCATATATGCACAAGTTTTCTTGCAGGCCTCAGAAAAAGCATATACATTGTTCTTTGTTATCTTTGTATACATTAGGGCTTTGCGAAACTTCGGTCCCTGATTCGATTCAGGGGAGATTCTGCCCGATTCAGTGGCCAAAACTCTGAATTGAATCAGGAGACCCTTTAATCTCTCCAAATCAAATTGGAACTCTCTGAATCAATTCAGAGAGATCTGGACAGATTCAGAGATTCAGACATAGACACAGCTTTAAATGTTTTTTCTACATAGCTCTAGGTAGCAGGCAGCTTGTGAATGCTGCAATGCTGGGGCGCATGGAGTGTTCCACAGAAACATGGGGGGCTCCACAGCACGCTTGGCAGCAGACCCAGAAGTGGACCAGAAGCACTTCCAGTCCACTTGCAGGTCCACCGGAGAGCACGCAGGGGGCCCCCTTCCATGCTTCCTGCATCTGGGGAAGCACCTGGGGTCTCCCCACAGCTGACTGCCAAGCCAGGGGCGGCATGGGAGGGTGCAGGGGGTACGCGGGGGGGGGGGGCACATGCTCCCCAGAAGACCTGGAAGTAGACTGGAAGTACTTCCAGACCACTTCTGGGTTCGCTGCCAAGCATTGGCGGGGGGGGGCTGCAGGCCCGTCGGGTGGTGGGCTCCCGTGGGGGCTGCAGTCCTGTCGGATGCTGCACTCCTGTGGGATGATTCATCCGCCCCAGCATTGCAGCATTCACGAGCCTCACCTGGTACCTTGAGGTATGTAGAAAAAACATTTAAAGCTGTGTCTATGACCGAATCGCTGATTCTCCGAATCAGCATCAAATCTTGAGATTCGGACTCAGCCGAATTGAACTGGGGACAGTGATCCAAATCAAATAATTGAATCACTCTCCCTGATTCAGGCTGAATCCGAATCGAATAGGGCCTGATTTGCGCACCCCTAGTATACATTGTAGTCTTCACCTTTGCATACATTGTAGGGTAGTGCTATGCAGCCCTGCAGCGTTGTCTTGCTAGTTGGCTTCCTTTATAATTTATGGTATATATGGTGCAGTATATACCTCAAGTGACCATTCCTTCAGGACACTGTTGAATCTCTGTGGCTACCCCTTGGGGATTTTCAACAGGAAGTTGAACTGTTATAAATTTAGCTGTCATAAGATGTTTTTCCCTTATGATCTCCCCTTCTCTCCTTCTCCTTTCTCTCATTCCTCTCCCCAACTATACAGCATTCCATGAACCCTATGGCTCTCATGAAAGCCTTCAAAAAACAGAGGCGGCTTAATTTTATTAGGGCTTGTTGAAATGTATACTTCAAAAACATTTTTATATAAAAATAATTTTGCCAATGATACAGGAATTGTCATTAAAATATTCATATTAGTTGAAATTTTTCAATATTTGAAACAAATCAAAACATTATTTTGAGTCCAAATGACTAGAATACGAGCAGAGGGTTTTTTCTTATTATTTTAATTTGCGCCTCCACCTTTTCTTGTCCTTTTTTTTTCTTTCCTTCCTTATAATTTTATAGGCAAGGATGAGAAAAAATATTTAACCCCGTGCCCGAACCCATAAGTGAATCAAAATGACACTTTTTTTTCACTTTGAATAGTTTGTCCAAAACGTATTTTGTGGCAAAAATGTTTATTAAAACAAGGAGGAAGGATGTTTTTGTAGTTGATATGTTGTATTGGACCAGCTGCATGGGTGGGATGGACTTAGACAAGTTTTTGAATACAGTGCATTCTTCTCTATTGGTTTGAGATTTGCTTACAAGTCAGAGTCTATATATTTGACCAGCCCTAGTCACTATCCCAAAACCATAAGTAACAAGATTTCAAAAGCTTACATTTTGTACCCAAAGATGCTAGGTTTCATAAACCAATGCAGTCAAGAGCCGTTATTAGTGAAATGTATTGAATACCTACTTTTTCTTTATTTGACTTTTTAACTTTCCAATCCTGTAAGCGAACTGTAGGCTACTGCAAATTATTCACTACTCCTTAGCCCCCTCATTCTCACAGGTGCAGAGCTGATATGCTTCTGTCAGCCTGGCTGCATGGAGGTGCTGGAGTACTGTGCATAGCTCAGCTTGGACAGCCACACACAGGGAAAAAATCACTTATAGACACTGTTGCTTAAGCTATTAAGCTGACTGAGTATTAAAAACAACTTTACTTAACCTAGGAGGCTGCACCTCTATTTTAAGCTACTTTTGCCTGTGTCTTCTAGGGTGTAACAGTCCATAAATAAATGCATTTGTTTCTTTAACTGGGTTAGCCTGAGTGTAGTTGTACTTCAAGTGCTGGCCATTGGGAGGAAGTGGTGGAACCATCTGCAGAGCCTTAGACAGCAGCAGCCTCAGGCACAGATAAATATAAGGAAGCAAAATAAGAACTGTTGTCAGACCAAAGGTAGGGATTTTGGGAAACTATCTCTGGGCATTATAGGAAAGTCTGAGCACTCTGATCAAAAGGGTTCAAGACTGGAAGATCAGGACGTATTCTCCATAGTAGCAGCTCTCCAGCAGAAGGGTTTTCTGACATGTGTAGTTGGAATTCAGAAGTTTGGTTTTGTGTTAACAGGCCCCTTAATCAGGATGTCTGTGGGGTTTGAATCCAGAACCTCTAGATCTGAAAATCATAAGATCCTAAGTTAAAGGAGAAGGCCCATTAGTTTGAAAGCCATATATGGGCTGCATGCTGGAGAGGGACATCAGACTAGATCCCCCAGGTGTCCACATGCCAAAATACCTTAAAGAAGCTTTTACAAAGTTCATTTAAACATTATCTACACTACTGATCCTCTCTAAGTTCATGCCCCTGGTCTGGGTCCCATTTCAAATTTCAGAATCAAATACCTCAAAACTCACTGCTAAATTCAGGCAAAGCCATTTCATTTTACCTAGGCTGGTGGAAAAGGCAAAACTCAGCTTCTCTTTGCACAATATTAAATTGAAATGGGTCATATTTTCTCTCCTTATTTTTGCTTAGAAGAGCTTTTCTTATCCTCTTTTCGTTTGGTAAAATCTAATGTTCAGAACTGTTCTGGATTGTACTAAACAGTTTCTACTTCAGATTGCATAGAGGTATCCAAGAGTATTAAAGTGCTATCTTTATTTTACTAGATGTTATCTTTATCTCTCAACTTCCCAGGCCAGATTCTGACCGCAGGGACATGGATGCAATTCTGTTGAATGATGTTTCTAAGATGGCAATCTGCTCTTTTGTTTTAGTTTTCCCAGGCAAGGTGAAGTGAAACAAGTCCACCATAGCCACTAGAATCCCAATAGTTGGAGGCTTTAGTTTGGTTGATAGAGATCCTCTGAACGCTGTTTGGTAATGGCTGCAACAGGATGGAGTTTAGGAACTGATCACCAACTGTCAGAAACAATAACAAGAGTTAGTGAACATGCTACAGCATAATGTCCAGTTACACTGATACAAATGTGATACAGTAGGTAGGGTATCCTGCCAAAACAGTGCTTAAGTATCCATTAATGGACATCATGGGTTCATTAAATAATTGATGTGTCTGTTGTATTTTTTTTCCTTATAGATCTTCCAAAGAATTTAGTTTCTGTTACTTTTTATTTCTCTACAACTTCTGCTCCCTGTAATGCTGCATTTGATCTTGGTTAGCTAGGACTTTGTTCCCTTCTCTGTGAGAGAGTCTCACAGTAATAACACTTTAGAGAGAACACTGTTATAGAGAACATTACATCCATACAACTCAAAGCACTTTGCAAAGTGAAGCATAACTTTAGTCACATTTTATAGACTGAGAAACTGAGGCACAGGTGTGTCTACACGTGCAATTAAGGCACCTGAATTTTCTGGCAGAAAATTCAGGTGCATTAAACTGTGGCCCCACACACATCTGAACGTTCACCTGTAGGGAGCAAATTTTCTCCCGACAGGAACAGTTCAGTCCAGGGCTAATCCTGCCCTGCTCTGCCCCCCTGCAGCAGCTAGGGGGAGCTCCAGGCTCCCCTGGGTGCCAGACCTGGGCTGGCAGGGTGCACAGGGGCTGGTCCTGATCTTCACGGGGTGGGAAAGAGCTGTCTTGCCTGCCGGACAGCTGCCACCCAGCCACATGGAGGTCAGGACCCATCCCAATCTCCATATGGCTGGAAGGCAGCATGCTGCTGAGCAGGGACAGCACTTCCCACTCCCTGTGGGCCCCTGCTGCCTAAGCTGACCAGGAGCAATTTGTTCCTAGTCAGCGTCTACATGTGCGCTTCAGCACATTAGCTTAATGCACTGATTTCTAGTACCTGTGCCTACAGGTACTAGAAAATGGTGCATACTTATCTACTGTGCAGTAATTGCTGTGCACATGGAGACAGTGATGCTTTACTGTGCATTAGATTAGTCTAATGAGCAGTAGTTTGTTTAATGTAGATGCACCAAGAAATCTAGGAACTTCCCCAAATGTATACAGCAGGTAATTTTAAGAAATGGGAGAAGAATCCATGCTTCCAAGTCCAGTACACAATTCATTGGATGATAATACCTCCTTTGAATGCCAACAAAATGACTTCAACTGATCTTAATGGCCTACTGTATAATTAGTATCTCATACATTGCTGGAGAGGTTAGAACAATGTTCTCAACTCAGGAGTCATGACACCCTGGGGTGCTACAATATCCTTTGAAAGTCGCTGAGAGATATAAGGAGATAAGCAAGGTGTGAGGAGATAAGCAGATAAGCACAGGCTCAGATTTGTCCCTGCCTGGCCCATCCCACATCCCCATTGCCTGGTCCCTTTACAAGGAGGTAAGCATCATAATATGTATAATGGTATTAGAAATTGGGTGCCAATCAATTAACCAAAGTTATGGAGGGGTGCCTTGAGTCCAGTAGGTGTGCCTTAAGTTCAAAAAGTTTGCAAGCTACTGGTTTGAAATGTGTTTGTAGTTACATATTTTTTTGAATAATTTAAAAATGGATATGCAACTCCAAGAAGGTTTTAGAATGATCATTCTAGGTGATCAGTAAGGAATTTTTTTCCCAACTCACCAAAATACTATATAGTTGGGTAGGCAGATTAAAGAATATTTTACACCATCCCCTGGAATGCCTGATATTTGCTAATAATGTGAGAAGGATGTCAAACCAAATATACCAGTCTTCCAACACAAAATAGCAACTAGTATTCTCATCTTCTTATCAGCTGTGCATGCTCTGTGGCTGCCAGAAGACACTTTGGCTTCATCTTGCACAACTCATGGATGAAGAACCTGATATAATGACACATTTTTATGTATTTGAAATAGGCTTCAGCCACAAATTGAGTGGGTAGATAAGAAATTCCTCAAAGTTTGAGGCTATCCAGAGCCACGATTTTGGTTTGGTTAGTTATTGGAGTTAATCGCTGAGTTCAGTTATGGATCCAAATCCGTATCCAGCTGAAAAATCCCTGTGAGTTCTTGGGAGCTTGGATGCAGGGTTTTGATGTGGGCTGCTCTTGTGCAGCTAGTGGATGTTATTATTTGTGCAGTTTGTATAAGCACCAGGTAGATCATATATTAAGTTGCAGGCCTATTTTCAAGCAACAAAACATTTTCAAAAATAACCCATATTCTTCAGTATGTCCTCTTCCACTGAAGCACTTAGGAAGGAAGCATATCGTGAAGATTTTTTTTTTTTATATCAAGAACTGTACTGAAACAAGAACCCATAATAGCCTTAAAATAAAAGCACAAAATTAATATATATATAAAAAAATGTTATTGACAAGTTACAGGGCTGCATTCATTTTACTTTTGTGCACCAGACAGAATAAAATGGTCGATAATGTTCTATATTTATACCAATGCCTCAGAGTACGGGGGGATGACTACCAGACTCCAGCCAATGCAGAGATCTGCCTGGTCTGAAGGCCAGCTGACCCAGAGGAAAAGATTGTTTCTAATCACTTACCAAACCAGATGAGATGCAATCTAAATGTTTACCTACTGCATTAATAGGTGCTTTCATAAAACCTAAAACAAATGGATAACTTATATCCATCCACAGCCACTAGGGTGTGTGTTAAACACACCTCTGCTGAAAGTTGTGGGTCTCTGCCTTACGATGTAGCATAGAGTATGCTACTTGATGGGGTCATGAGATTTCACAGAGAAAAAATTCTGTGCATCCTCTGACCTGGCTGCTTCAGTGTTTATTCCTCTAAGCTAGGTGTGTCAAACTCATTTGGCCCTGATGGGCTGGATCCAGACTGCAGAGTTCCTTGGCAGCCAGATGACCCACCCCTGGATCAAGGCCATGGGGCTTCTTGACAGCTGCTAGAGCTGTTGTGTCAAACTAGCAACCAAAGAATAAACACCACTGCCCCTCAACCACGGTTACTGCATCTACCAGAGCTGCTGAACTGAAATAGCGACTCCGACTCCAGCAGCCACAGCAACATAGGTAGAGGCAGCAGTTATTTCCTTCACCGCTGGCACTGACTCAGGGGCTCTCACCTTCTGGCTGCTGTAGTAAGAGGCCCTGTGGGCTGAATGACTTCCCTCCAAGGGCCATATGTTTGACACCCCTATTTTAGGCAGATATTACCAAATAAATGTAAAATCACAGATGTCTAGCTTAAGAATTAACAATATCAGATATTTAACTTGGTCCTTAAAAACCCAGCTCTCTTCTCTCCCCTCTTCCCACACACGTACCATTCACACCCTGCCGCACAAAACAAAATCCTCAGTTATTGCATAAGCCAAGCCCGTGTGTGTGCCTGCTGTCTGCCGCAGACCTATCACCCCCTGCTCCTTCAGGCTGGCTCCAGTATGCTACAGCTTAAGTCTGACTTGACTCAAATAAGCATGGAGAGAGGCTTCCACAGAAACCTCTAAATGGCTTTTAATGTCTCCCCACCGTAGGATTCCCGGAATTAATTTGCGTCTGGCTTTTGAAACCAGGGGGACTGTGTTAAAGAAGATGGATGCCCCTAAGAAATATTGAAAAGAATGAGGGGTCGACAGTGGTGGTTAGCTTAATAAGCTTGGCTATGGTTTGCAAGAGTAGTAATGTGGTTGTTTGATTGAGATCAGATTTTCCCAGTGACAGCGCCCTTATGGGTTATTTATTTATTTTCTCTCTTCACATCAAGTCACCCAATCATTATTTTGTAGTCTTTCTAAATTCCCCTAATTATAAATCTAGAAGCAGTGGACAAGCATGTGCATGGCATAGGGATATTAGTCCCTGGTCAGCCATTTATGGACACAGAGAAAGGATCTGTATCCAGCAAGCTTCCTTTGGTCATTCATCCCATCACAGCTAGGTTCCTGTGTGACGTGTGTATGGCCACAGAGAGTCTGCCTAGTAGTTCATCTGTGCAAGGGGCAGCTAGAGTCCCACTGCTTGTGCATATTGCTCACAATATTTGGGGGGAGTGGAAGTGCCACTCCTGGTAAGACAATGCCAAGATAGCAAAACTATAGATTTATCATGTCATTTTACTATGTCTGCTGGGTTAGGGCTGGCACTGTGAGTAATGACTGGTGTAGGATTCACTCCTAAATAAAGTCCATGTTGCTCTGTGTATCTGCAGAGTCATTCTGCTTGTTTGAGTCTTGCGCAAGCAAAATACTGTGCTCCATGTGGTGGTGACCCCCACCATCTCCTGTGGGACAGCTGTGGTAACATAGTTTACTGGCATAAGATGGGATAGCTGCTCAGCTAGTAGGTGTATTTTCAGTTTGGGAGTAAGCGCCAAGGGTTTATTTTAGTGTATTATAGACCTCAAAACAAGTTACAAAGTTTAGAGATGGTTCTGGATTTAGATACACCTCTGACCTTGCAAAAAAAGAAAAGCATATGTGTTTGGATCTAGGACTTTGAGTTGAGAGTTGAGAAAGGTCTGGCTGCAGTGTCTGGTGGGGGTACCCCCTTGTAAGGTCTGTGATCATTTCCGCCCTTTCCAATCATTCCTCTCCTCACCCACCCTGCCAGAGTTAAATATAAACTTTCTTAAAATGAACACAGCATTCATTCCAGTTGACCAAATCTGACTTCCCAGAAAGCAAACAGTAAAACAGAGCCAGCCAGCCCCCTCCCTTCCTGCCCTGCCAGCCTTCAGGAATGGATCAATGTAAATTTTAAGACCTCCACATAAAGGAACACACACCAAGGGAGAAGGATCTAACTCAAATTTTATCTGGGCAACATAGACACTAGATTGAACCCCAACAGTGTTTGCATGTCCAGAAGAATCTGTGTTGATCCCATAAGACTGTCAAAATGTAGCAGGCCAATATTACAAATGTAATGTCATCATTTAAGGAACCTTACCATCAGAGCATCATTTTAAGGCAGCACTGTTGTCTCTGGACTACAGCACATTTGGTGGCCACTTCTGCTGCCTTCGTTTCTTTGTGAAAACCATTTTTTTTCCTTCTGTGCCTTGTGATGTTTTTATTACAAGCAAAGCAAAGAAAACCCAGAATCCCACCCAGGTCCATGTGCATCAAAAGGAAATACAAGTGCTACACACTTTTTCACATTTCTAACTACATTTCAGCCTGACAGATAGCCAAACACTTTTATATAAGGTATTAGCTCATTTCTGCTATACAGTAGCAAATAAAAAATGCAGGTAACTAGGTCTTCAGAAACCATCTTAATGAATGAAAAAGTTTAAATGTGAATTGCCCCCCTAGCAGCACACACACCCAGTTGCTATGCTGGGTTGCAATCCCATACCTCTGCATTCTTAAACTACTTTATCACACTACCGGGAATCAGGCTGTCTGTCTGTCTGTCTATTAGAAATGAGTCCTCATAGCACAGCTCTCACAGATCCCCAACCCCAATCCACATCCCTAATACTCTCAGTAACGTAACTGCACCATTTGTCAGAACAAGATAGCATCTACCCTGACAGTTATACCAGTGCAGTTTTACCACTTTTTATTCCTGGGATGATTCCATATCAAATCCAAATAGACTACACTGGTGTTGGAGCAGATATACTGCAAAAGGCATAAAGTGGTACAAATGCATGCTGCATCCTTGTAAACACAATGTAAACACAAAACAATAAGCATGTCTCTATGCATGGGCTGATCCAGGATTTTCAAAAGGGGGGTGCTGATGATGTGGTGTATCATCATACAATACACATTTTTCTCTAGTTAAAAGATATAATTGTTACTTATATGCTCTGGGATTAGGACTATATTATTCAGTTTAAGCTTGAAGCACAAATAAATCTAATGTTATTGGAATGCCCATTAATTTTATATATCCTATTATGTATAAAAAACACAAACTTGCCAAAACATAATCAAAAGATGTTGTTTCTTTAGTATTAGAATTTAATTTACATCTTTTTTGGGTTCATAAAACAAAATCTAGCCTTCTTGAGCATCTTGACAGTGTATCTAATGCTTCACTGAAAGTTATTTCTACACCTAAATTAATATTTGTAGCTAGGGCTGTGACATAGGAGCTACATTACCAGGAGCAGCTAATAGACAGTAGAATCGCAGAAAAAAGAACAGCTTGATTAGAGGAACCATCAAATAACATTAAAAAGGAGAGTGTGAAATGAAGAATTTAGAAAGAATCAGGTAGATTATGAATAGCCATGAAGTCAAGTGACTCCCTTACTGCTGCCCAAAAAAAGATGTGGCTGCCACTACCTTGCAGTTGATTTTAAACTTTGCATTGACCAGGAATCAAATGGGGGAGGGGGGGTGCAATTGCACCACTGAATCAGCCCTGGATTTGTCCCTGCCGCTATGCATTTCTCTACTTCATTTTCCTTACCATACTGGAGATTTTCCTTTGAGAAGGTCTGGATCCCTCTCTTGTGCACATAGCTCTTTCTTTGAATCATCAAATTTCTCTCTCTCTCTTTACCCAAGACTTTGACCATAGCTGTGGCTGTGCCTCTGATCCTCTCTCTTGCCCCAAAACCTCTTGTCCTATTCTGAGAGTCTGTTAAGAATTTACTGCCACCTTGTTCCTTTTTTGTGCTTTTGTTCCTTTTCCACTGCTACAAACCTGCTACTGACAGACAAAAAAGGCCTCAAATGTTCCCCTTTTAATAGAAAGCTATAAAAATAATGAATCAGTGAGCAGAGAAGAGAAGAGAATTAATGTCATGCAGGACTGAAACATTCAAAACTTTTCTCATCATACAATCCCAAATTGTACATGCTAACAAACAAAAATAGGTCTTTTAAACATAGCAAATTCAGGTGCTGAGTGAGATTTGCTAATACAGGTATGGAAAGCTTACGAGGGTTGATAATTATGAAATAATTATTTTAAGCCTCTTATGATTGGTTTCATTTTGCCACTGTTCTCAACTGTGAGCAATATTTATTCAAACAAGTTTTTGGCACTCTTGGGACAATCACTGATTGCCAGAAGTACAGGTGACTTACAGTTTTTCCTTCCGATTACTTATTTCTCAAGATAAAAACCTCCATTTGGTCAAAACAAATCATCAGAGTTCCTGTAGTGCAAGTCCAGGAAATCAGCAGTTGTTCTAGTGAAGTATTTTGTGTGCAGTTGTGGTTAGAGATGCTAAATATGGTACCTTGTTACTGTATGTACTGTAAGTGCACCCTGTGTATCAGAGTCTGAGTCACAGCAGGTTAGCTTACTGACAAACACCATATTTTACTACTGTTAGTGCTGTGGAAACAAAAGAGCTTTGCTAGGGTGAGCTAAGCACTAGTCTGCCGTGCATGGTATCAGCAGAACTACCAAGTCCAACTTACATCTCAGGTTTGTTGTTGACAAAGATGCTGTATGAAGCAGAAAGGATATGATTTGACTTCCAGGGCTAACAGGCAGGTGAAATTAGTATTGGAAAGAAAAGTATTTGTTGGTCAGTCTAGTGCTGGTCAGAGATGCTGACAAGTCTATCCACAAAGCAGAGAGAGCTTGGGCAGCATCAAAAAAACCTCCTAATTAGGAAATAGAGAGAGTCTTTTTTGAGGGTGAGACATTAATATGATATAACAAAGTAGAACTAGTTGGAACTTCATTCCATTGAAACCAAAATAATTCTGTTTCAATGAATACTTCATTTAAATATCTTTGAGAGAAGAAAAGAGAGACAGACACTTGCCCTCTATAACCAGGTGGTTGGAGCAGGGACACCCAACTACTGGATGTCCTTACTCTGCCTATATGAGAATGATATGGGATGGAAACCTCTGCTTTGAATCAAGGACAGTCTTGTATCTGGGTTGTCAGTAGAGCTGTGTGAAGCTTTAGCCGCTGCTTCAGTTTGGCAGAGATTCAGCCCAAATCTCCGAATCCGAATCAAATCAGGAGACCCTCTAATCTCTCCAAATCGAATCAGAGAGATTTGGAAAAATTCAATGATTTGGACATAGACACAGCTTTACATTTCTTTTCTACATACCTCAGTGTACCAGGTGGCTTGTTGCTGGGGTGGATGGAGTGTCCCACAGGAGCACAGGGGGCTCCCCAGCGTGCTCAGCAGCAGACCCAGAAATGGACCAGAAGCACTTCCGGTCCACTTCTGGGTCCACCAGGGAG
>NW_005841865.1:180494-201715 GCF_000455745.1 Alligator sinensis
GGGGGGGGGGAGGGACCCCTCCCCCCTCCCCCCCCGCGCCCACCCCCAGCTCAGCAACTGGTGCTCCTGGGTCTGGGGAGTCACCTGGGGTCCCCCCGTGACTGATCATCAAGCCAGGGGGGCACAGACAGGCCCCCCACATGTTCCCTGGTGGACCATATATATGTATGTGTGTATGTATATGTGTATGTATGTATGTCTGTATCAGTTGAACACAATGTTTTATTGATACACTAATAATCTTAAAGCAATTTCAATGCTTACCAGTGCCTCAATCATTATAATACAATAAATTCTAAATACCTATATATTTTGATGTTTGATTTTGGTTTTTTTATCATGGATAATCAGAGCTCCACCCTGCCCACTTTGCTCACCAGGACACCGGTCCAGCTGCGGCTATCCCTTCTGCTGCTTTGTGATGCTGAGCAGCTCTGACATGCTTGGGTATATAGTGAAGTTTTGTTTTAATTGTGGAAAAACACAGATTTTAGAGGGTTTTTTAATCAGAGAATTTTGGATTTTTTAACAGAGAAAACCAGGATCCCTTATAATAATAATAATGATGTTGACTGGTCTAAGTTAGATATGCTTTAACGATTGTATTTTCCCTCCCCACTCCCCCACCAAAAAAAACCTCAAGCGGGCAAAGGAGAAATTATATCTTACAGCTTCTAGTGTTTCTTATCAAAGGAGGTTATGACTAAAGAAAATATCTTTAGGTGTGAGATTGGATCTGCTTGTAGTCCTTCATTTTGTGGAAGGGAAGGATAAGACTATGTCAGAAAGATCACTTCTAGGCAAGGAACAGAAATTACACATAAACCAGTATAAGTGATTGGAAACTGGTTCAAATCTGTAAAACAACAGGTCCAGGTATAGACGTTACACTTTTACCAATATAAATTATCAGAAACCGGTTCATACCCATACCAGAACTGAAGTTTAGCACATACAGACTGGTTTAAAAATGGCAGAATCTAGTCTAAGATTGACCCTCCCTCACCCTCCAAAGGGTGAAAGTGTGTTCTGTTCACTACCGAGCTAAACTACACGACTTACAGAAAACTGTGCAACTTAGATCAATTCTGCCTTGGGCTTTCTGAATGTCTGTACCTAGCCCAGAAGTTCAGTGTACATAAACCACTTTCAAAATGACTGAAACCAGTTTAAGATAAATTTGGATGGATGTAGTATCAGACTTAACTGATTTAGGTTAAATCAGTTTATTGCACTTCTGTCACAGATCTCCTCCAGAGTTAGGTTAATTCACAGCACCCTAACTTACCAGGATGCTTTGCACCTCCCCTGCAACGCCTCCCCCCCTTGCAGAGTGGGCCAGCTAGCCTTGGCCCAAGGTTTGTGTTCCAGCTAAGCAAGATGGTGTGCTTTAGTGCCCCCCAGCTTCTCATCTACAGGTCACTACAGGCATGTGGCTACATTTCCAGAATCAAAAGTGAATGTCTGTTCACTTACTTATCCATTCAATCTATGCAGCTCAAACTAACCTGCAAAGACTGAATCAATTCAGCCTTGGGCTTTCTGACTGTCTGTACTTAGCTCTAATGTTATGTTGTACTCTTGAGTGTCACCTAGGCATTAAAATGCTAATGGAAAATATAAAACAGGAAAAACAAACAAAAATAAGTACAGTTTAAGGAGGATCCACAAATACTGACCTCTTTGCTTTTTTTTCTACTTTAGCAAAATACTTACTATAATTGCATCTAATTTTTAGCTTGGGATCCAGCAAAATTTGCACATTTTGCCCTAGTTCAAACTGGATACACAACATTTGATGAAAAAAGCAGGAGATAAAAGGAGATGGCCTTATGAGAACACAATTGGCCACTATGGCGCATGGAATGTAGTTTTTGTTTATTGACTTTTATGAGAAAATATAGTAGTGCTGTTAATAATTTAACATAAATGTATCTGGATAACTGCAACATAAAAGCAAGAACATACTGAGTCATAGATTCAAAGTCAAGGGTCAGGGGCACATCTTCAGTCCTTCTGTCAGATTTCCACTAACTTTTCATTCACACAAGTAGAATAGGGACAAATATTGTTCATGTTCTTCCTCCTCTACATCACTTTATAATCCACCTATCTTGGACTTCAGACAAGAGAAAACTGAAGTAAAATGTAATTACTCTCATCATTCCAAATGAACAGCTCAAGCAGTGATTGTTTGCAAGCAATCTTCTTTGGTTTGATACAGTCAGAGGCTATGTGGAAGTAATGATCTGGGCCTATACTAAGGGAATGGTGGCTGAGAACTCAATGGATTGTAATTGTGTACTTTAGAGGAAAAAATGAGCAAAAGCCTCCCCTTAGCAAGGCTCTTTATATCTCCAGGTTTCCAATACATACTGGTCACAAGAGAGAATTCTGCCTCCCATCCAAATCAGCCTCCAGTGATTTCTTAACCTCCCCAAAGTCAATCAATCTGTCATTGTATGTACAGCTCAGAAAGGAAGACGTGATACTACACTGCATGCAAAAAAGAAAAGAAACAAGATCATTAACATCTTAATATCCTGTCCTGACATCTCACAAATTATTTTAGACTTCATAGCCAATGTAAACAGGTTTATTTTCAACTCCCCTAATTGCCTACTAATTGAGAGCAGATGCAGCCCCTAACTTTCTGCAAATAAAGAACAGCCTCTTCTCTAGGGCTGAGCATCTAGCAGGCCTCTGATATATGTCTCAAAGTCTCCATAGTTAGTCATGCTAAGGCAGACAGGGACTGAGACTGGTGTTGCCTCTCCTGAATCAGATGACTGAAACTTTAGCAGAAGCAGAAGTGAAGAAAGAGAAAGAGCAACATCAAAAACATCAGTGTGTTTCAGTGACCTTTCTGCAACAATGTAGATTTCCCTTTTTGGGGTTTTTCTGAATTATAGATTGGTTTCTGGTTATGATAAAAATGGTTGCGTTTATGAAAAATGCATTGCCATCATATTCCATTAGCTAGTTCCCTTTGATCTGTAGTATTGCAGTTTACTCGTTTCTTTTTCAGTTTCTTTGAAACAGTCCTTTCAAAAGACACTAGTCATGGTTGCAATACTACAGAGACTGTTGTACATTACTCCAGCTGTCATTTAGCTTTGAATTAGAAAGATCTGTACCAGAAAAATAAGCGTATATAGTTTGCTTACTCCCACTAAAAGCAGTGGGATGCCACAGCTCAAATCTTTGGATGTTGCTTTGTAAATTTAAGAGAAAATTTTATTCAGATTACTCTATGGGCCATTTTAGTGTGACAGATGTTAAGATAGTCTTTTTCAAGGAGTGGTTTGCATGATTCTACTCTGATGGAAGGCTTATGCCAAAGAAGGTTGGTAAGAGCTAGACTAGCTTTGGTTAATGTCACATTATAGTGTTACTCTTTGCTTGTTATTTGTATTACACTTGTGTCCAGAGGCCGATGCTGTCAGGCTGGGCATTGCACAAACACATAGCGGGTGCATCTACATGTGCAATTAATTCCAAGCATTAACTCCAGAGCAGTTTGAACCAAAGTAGATTACTCCCAGGCATTGAATATGCACATGTGACCTGGGCAGCAGAAATTTGAGCCAGGGCAAAGCAGTTTATGCCAAAGTTGGGGGCATGGAGAGTCAGCCCCAGGCTCTGAGTGGCAATGGCGGGTGATGAAGGAGCTGGCTGGGGTATGATGCTAGGCAACAAGAAAAAGTCTGGCCCCCTGATGACTATGCTGACTGAGCAGAATTTATGCCTGTGTTCAGCCTTTAAACATGTGTTTAATTGCAATTAATTACCCCATCATAAGATAATACTGTTCCTGACAGTACTATTTTATGGTGGTGTAAATTAGTTTACTGCAGCCTAATAGCGCTGCATGTGTAGATGGTGATACGTTACTCCATGGCTAATTATTCTACTCTGCAAGCACATGCATGGGAGACTGGTGTCTCCTGAGGCTGGGGGGGCACCAAATCGCTGATAGTGGGGGGTCCCCTAGCAGCCAATCACCGACTGCGGGGAGAGGGTCTTCCAGCAGCCAATCACCACGCCAGTGGTGAAACCAGAAGTGTACTTCCACTGGCACTTCTGGTTTTGCATTTGGCCCTTGCAGGGGGTACATGGCCAATCTCTGTTCCCGTATGCATCGCCAATGACCACGTGTGTAGATGCAGCCACTGAATAGTAATCTCTATCCTGAAGGGCTTGCAAGCTAGTCAGATAAGGCAGTGGCTGGGAGAAAAGCAGGAGAGTTAGCTCCTTTTTATTATAACCTTATCTCCTGTTCAGAAGTACCAAAATTCACATTCAAACCAATGGTAACAACAAGGAAAAGTGTCAGCTACTATATGCAGAAAGGATGGGTACAGTGTTGCTCTGGCAATCTATAAAGCAATAACCAGCACTGTAGTTTCTGCCATTCATTTGGGGAGTTTTAGAAACTCCACAGTGGCAGTAGCACTAGAGAAACAGTAACCCAAACAGCTTTGGTTTGGAAATATTTTCATGAATGAAAACACTGACTTCAGTTCCTGGGAACTGAGAAGTGATAGCATTTGTTTTTGAATTCTGAACAGTTTACATATGTTGGTAGGGATGTTTGATTATCTGTGAGTACATTATTTTGCATGGGTTAGTCATCTGTTTGAGAAGGTACTCTACCCAAGAAAAAGGCAAAAATTATACCGCGTGACTTAAGGAACCCCATATGACACATAATCAGGGATCCTGGTTTTCCCTGATAAAAAATTTCAAATTCCCTGGTAACCCCAAGATCTGTGATTAAAATGAAAGGCCCCTCACTTCCCCTCACAGTCCCCCAGCCCTGCTGGTGCCCCTCACTCCTTCCCAACAGCCCCCCCCAGTTCTGCTGGTGCCCCTCACTCCCCCCATAAGCCCCCAGGCCCTGCTTCTGCCCCTCACTTCCCCCACTACCACTCCCCCCAAGCCCTTCTGGTGCCCCTCGCCCCCTGCCACCCCTAGCCCCGCCAGAGGGACTCCTCATCTGCCAGAGCTACAGGGCTAGAGACCTGGGTCTGCAGCCCCCTGCCCCTGGAAACAGGTGGTGGCTGCTGCATCAGACTGGAGTGCAGAGCCTGGCTCCCCCCACCCTGCTCCCTGCTGTCTGCCTTTTGTGGGCTTGTTGGGGGGAGGGGGGCTGGCTCCCTGCCACTGTGTGCACTCCCATGGGGGCAGAGGGATCCACGCCCCCCAGACCTGTGCATGGGGCTGGGGTGAAGCAGGCTACCTTCAGCAGGGCTGGACTTCCTGCCCTGCTGCCCTCCCCTGGGGCCTCCACAGCCCAGTGGGTGCAACCCAGCACTGCAGGGAACAGTGGGGCTGCATGGGGAAGCTGTTTGCTTCTGCAAGCTCCATGTTGCCCTGGCAATGCATCCCCTGTGCACACAGCAGCAGTGAGGGGCACAACCCTGCACCGCCACCTTTGCTACTGTGGTGCAGGCAGGGGACCCCTCGCCAGGGCAGCATGGAGTTTGCAGTGGCAACAAGCTTCCAGATTTGGCCCCGCTCTGCCCTGTAGTGCTTGGTCACACCCACTGGGCTACGGAGGTCCTGGGGGAGGGCAGCAGGACAGGGAGCCGAAGCTCACAGTGGGCAGCCTGCCCTGCCCCACCCCCGCACCATACAAAGATCTAGGGGGCACGGGTCCCCCCTGCTCCCCAGGAGTGCGTGCAGCAGTGGGGCACTGGCCCCACCCTCTGCCCCCTGGACGAGCCACCTGTGACCCTGTCCCACCCCCACTGGGGCTCTGCAGCTATGCATTGCAGCCCCAGGCCCCAAGCCCCACCTGGCTGGGCAGCTGCCCCAGCCCCAACCCTGCCCAATTCCCTCCCTTAACCTCCCCCCTACCCCCACTTACCTACAGCAGCTGCTCTCCAGCCTGTCTGGTGGCCATATACATACACATGCACATGGTGCCCCTTGCCCGACTGCCCTCCTCCCAGCCCCTCCCAGCCCCCTGCAGACTGCAACTCTGCCAGCCTGCAGAGAGCGCTTTGCAAAACTGCAAAATCCATGGAGTTCTCTAGTAAAATGAGAAATCCACGCTTTCCTCTGGAAAAGGTGAAAATCTGTGTTTTTCTCTGTTTTTCCATGGGAAACCCAAATCCCTGGACATAATGAACTGTGAAGTGAACATTTTAAAAACACCCCAGAGTCTGAGAGGAACAGCAAATATTTTGAAAGGAAGTCAGGTTTGTTTTCTGAATGATGCATAAAAAAGGGAGGTGAATTCACATCTGACCAGTCTTACTCAGAAATATCACTGAAACATGGTGCATCTGGAGCATTAAATATTGTTTAATCCTAGTATCCCAAAACCTTCACCATTTCTCTCTTCTTCCTTCATAAAACCTCATCCAGCAACTTCTGCTTCTCTCTGAGGCCCAGCTCTTGGCCTTCTTACAAATACAAAAATCATCCCCTCTGAGACTATCATGCTCTGAAAAATTGCCATAACTCTACAGAACAAAGTTGTGATCTAAAAGTGGTGCGAGCAGTTTAACAAGAGGGCAGTGGGGCTTCAAGTCAGTAGCACAAGGCATAACAGACTAAAGCAGTGGTCCATTAAATCAGCACGCTGGGGCCTAACCATTTACAGTCACTCAGTCAAATGTTTCCAGTAATTATTTCCCCATAGCATTTTTATTAGGTGTTCCATAAATAATATTCACTACCGTCCTCTTCTTATGGGCATTTTAGAAGACAAAAGAAGAGAAGAAAAAATAAATTAACTCCGACTTGCAGGTGACGGGGCTTTTAAATTAGTCAAAGATTTAGGAACTTGGAAAATAACTGCAAACCTGCTTCTTCAAAATCGGGCCTGGTTCCCAATAACCGCATGACCATAATTAAATAGAACTAGCATAAAGCACATAGCAAGGAAACACCAATTTGTATTTCACAGAAATCATAGAAAAACAGGCCTGGGAGGACCCTGAAGAGGTCATCTAGTCCAACCCCCTGTATTTCATACTTGTTCAGTTGTCAGGGAAATTGCTCTGAAGAGCTGAAATGGAACCGACAACCTTCAAGGCACTGACCAGCATATTAAAGATGTATTAACAGCCTTTGCTAATTATTAATTAATTGTAATAGGTGTGTAACAGACCTGCAAGAAGTTGAGGCTCTTGTATGCAAATCTTTCCAATCTAAGGTCTGGATCCTGTAATGAGTCCCACATGGGCAGAACTACATGTTCACATACAACTCATTGCAAAGATCAAGGTCAATAGCAGAATTCTGCCTGACTTTCAGGACTCAAGTCCTGAGCCTTAAAGAGACAAGGTACAAACCAAAGATGGGATATAACAGATGTAAATGAGATTGGAGTGCAATGCTTTTACCACATACTTTGTTTCCCTATGGTTATCCTTAACTTTACTTCATGTTTAATTTGGTTCTGATCAGGGTGATGTAAGGCTGAAAAAGATAATACATAGTCTTTCCTCTTCCCTCTGCCAGCACTTTCTGGTTATGTGAGTTGGTCTGTCTACATGTGCCCCTATGGCACCATTGTAACTGCGCCGTCATTTAGTACTTCCAAAAGGAAGTACTAAACAGTGTGCAGTTACAACCTGTACTGTGCCGTGCCAATGGCACACTGGTCTTTTTAGCCACTACATCGCCATAGCAACATGCTATAGCAAGGGAGCACATTGCTACAGCAACATAGCATCCCATGTAGGTGCGCTTCTATGCAGTAAATATTGGTAAATGCTGAATTTGTGATGGAGACTACTTTGCTGATGCTTTTTCAGCAAGCATTAGTATGTCTGTCTGAGTTAGTGTATTAGCAATAGTCTTGGAAGCCTCTGTTCTGACACTGGGGCTATATTCCTTGTGAAGAAGGATTTAGCTTAGTACTTGATTTTCAGCATCAGTTTACTGGCTGAAGTAAATTTTTCAAATGAACTTTTTATTTTTTGACTCGGCTGAAACCTTTGGGGAGTTTTCACATTCTTCTGTTGTCTTCTCAGAGGTCCATTCTTGGATGATCACAGAGTTAAACTCCCTTCACTTTTATGTCTAACCCTGTGTTCCTGTTCACATGGTGAATTGAATTGTATTTGAGTGTTAAGGTCAAGGTCAGTGTGGAGAACTCATGCTTTATTTGGAAGAATTTTTCATTGGAGCCTATGACTTTAACATGACTTGAACAGCATGTCCTTTTTGAATAGCCACAGAGTCCTTTCCCCCTTCCGAGCTGTATCTGTTCCTGCCTGCATGATTTTAGCTTTGGGTAGATCCAGAAACTGAAAAGACGTTGTTCTCTAGTTCCAAGTATAGATGACACAAATAGGTGAAAATCTTGAAGGCATGCCTGACCATGTAAGAATTTCACAATTATCCAGTGAAAACACATGAGAATAGTTTGTGAGATTTTGGTACCATTATACAAACCCTAGACCCACATTCTAGGTCATCCTCATGCCTATACTTCAAAGCTTAGCCTGAGACCAATACAGACTTTTAAAGCACCAATTCCTCAGCCTGTCTTTAATAACTGCTCAGTGTGTTGTGCTATGGGTGCATGTGTTGCACAGAGTGGCTAAGTGCCAAATTTTAAAATGTGATACAATAGTAACACTTATGAGATAAACCCTGGATCTTCATGTGTATCTTTTGTAGGTAGTGCTATTGCATCATGACTGAAAATTATATCTAAGCAACTTTGTATAAGATATACTGGAGAGTCACTATGCATTTATACCAGTGTAATTTATATCAGCTTCTATATCATAAATGTCTGATACTGGTGTCTGGACAGAAAAAAAAACAAAACAGCTTCTGACAGGTAGCTGCCCTCAGTAGGATTTCCTAAGAGGTAGTTAACATGGCTAGCTACCTCTCACTAGATAGCTGAGGAGCTGGTGCCTTTTTGTACTGAGCAAACAGCTATGTCAAGATGAAATTGCTGAGTGCTACAAGCATGTGACCTGCGTACCAGCATAACTCACACTTTTTATTGTTACTTCTGATTTTTTTAGGGATAACTTTACCCCAGAGTGGACTGACTTTCATTAGCAAAGACCTGTGCATCATATGTCATTTAAATTGTTATCAAAGCAGATTATACCAGTGTACGTATGTCATGATTTGCCAGTGATTCAGTGGCTGAGGTAGGACAATTCCCCAACCTGAGCCCTAGTCAGTTTTTTAATTATTGGACAACTGTCCATCTTGCTTTGTTGACATGCGCAGCATACTGTTTTCATATACTAGTTTCAGCTATGGAAAGGCTTTGGTTGTTAGCAATAACTATTTAGGTTTATTACTCCGGGCACTTACTAAGTGGGTGACCCCATAATGTCTAAGGCTCAGTGTGTAAGTGTCATTTCTTAAATCATGGCTAAATGTTGAAGTGGATAGGGGTTTTTCATGTAGCTGATGTCACTGAAATCAGATGATGTCACTATCAGAGACCAAGACTCACTGCTTGGTCACATATTACCTCAGGCAAGAGTCAAACCAGGACTCACCTGGCCTTTACAGAGTATCTAAAGGCAGTGAAGCAGAGGGGAACTTATTGTAGTCATCCCAACAGGAGCTGGAGTAAACTTGTCCCAGCTGGAAAACCCTCTATTACTGACCAATGTTATGACCAGGAGGAAGGTCAGAGACAGATCCCATTCCAACAACTGGGCATCTAAGTGGACTTAGGCCCCTAAGTGATATTCTATTCCACCCTGTTGAAGTCCCTGAAAATCCATTAATGCATCCATTTTTTTGTAGAACATCATCATATTAGCCTTCAACCTGAAATTAAATCAACGGGTCAATTAAATAAGAATGCATGAATTGTTATATTGATATTGGAAGATACAGTTCAGTGAAGCCAGGACATTTTTTCTTGGTTTTTTTCTTGCTCCAAAATTTAATGGTAGAACCCCCATCAGCTTTCTGTGAAGTAACATAAAAAAAATATATGCTCAGGATAGATCTTGATTAAAAAATGCATCATTTATTAAAGAAATATTTTATTAGAACCATAAGTGTTCTTTTTTTTTCTGAGAAAATTTGAAATCCAGAGTTTATTTTTCCTTTGGTGCCTCTGGAATTGAGGGATTTCTCTCTCTCTCTCTCTGTCTCTCTCTCCTATTTGTGCCTACTTATTAAATACACATGTGCCCTGAATATGTTGTGTAGGTGCAAAGAGGTTTGAAAGGAGAAAAAAAGGTGCAATCCAGTCCATTGACCTGTCTCTTTGCCCTCAGGACTCCTTCGAACAGCTGTGAGTAAAGAAAAAGAAGGGGGGAAAAAGGAGGTAATTTAACAACTCAAATCCAGATGTTCATTTCATACACACACCCTGAACAGCTTTTGCATGGTTTATTTCGTTTTCTGAAACCATTTTTCACCAGCCTGTTTTCTCAGCTGGGAAACTTCTGGTATAGTGTTTTCAAAAAAATATTGCATTTGGCATTACAAGAAAACAGAGCCTTTAAGACATTAAAAGGACAATATCCTTGTTTGACTTGGCCCAGGGAAGTAGGGTTATAGGAATTTTAGATTTTTGTACCACCCAAAGAATAGGTAAAAGAAATTTTCCATTCTTAAACCCAGTTTACATGGGAATTTGAGAGTTGATTTAGCTTGATTTTTTTCTTTTTAACGTGTTCCGTGGATTTTGTTTAGTATAGTAGGACTTTAATAGCTGTAGGCTATAGGCAAACTGGAAGAGATTAGATCACATCTGGGTTGATCCATACTGTGGCCCAGTATTTAAATTGAAGCTTTGCTGAACCTTTTTTATTTATTTATTTAGGCCCAAATTTTGAAAGCTTTTCAGACGCAGGCTAGTACCTTAGTACGTAGTGTAGACCAACAAAGCTGATAACATCAGCATTGGCGCATATTACTCTTGTTTAAGTTACAACTAGCACTTAAGTAAACCAGCTTTGTCTGTTTACAGAAGAAGTCTGTCCTGATACGTTGACTTTTTTGTTGGTCACCAATGGTTGAAACTGGGGCAGATCCACAGTGTACCCAAGGCCAAATTGGTATAAAATTCAGTATATCATTCTGCATAAAACTCAAGGGGTTATGCCCCTCAGTTCCATTATAGTGACTTCAGTGCAGCCAGAATTTCACCCCCAAAATTTGTCCTATATGATATCCTACCTGCACAGTAAACTTCCTGTTCACCATGGGTATGTCTGTGCCAGATTCCAGGTGCTCTCAGAAAGGTTCTGCTCTCTGGCACATCTTCACTCACCACACACTGAAATATGGTGGTAAAACTTCAATTGGTGAAGCCAGAGATGGAACTTTGGAAAGTCCTCTTACAGGAGTTCTGGGAATATGGTGTAGACATAAATATCACCCATAGACTTGATCTTGCTCTCTCTGTGTAAAAAATGATGCCTAGGTAATGCAGGCACATACCTGAAACGGCTCAGGCTAGAAGCCAGGAGGTGCTAGAGCAGCCCTCCCTACCCTTCAACAGTGCTGAGCTGAGTTGGGGTATATCCAGGCCCTGGCAGGATGCTCTGATTAGGGAGGGGTTTAAACCCCCACCTTGCCTGCACTGTCCCAGGCTTTTCCCCACTTGCTGTTCAAGGAGTGGGAGTATTGCCAGCCCCCAGCCCCTGGCTAGCACTCTGAGGCAAAGAAGGTGTGTGGAGTCCATGCATCAGTTGATGATACTGAGTTTTTCAATCTCTCTCTCCCTGCTTCTTCATACCAGCTGCAGACCTGACAGGTGATGGAGCCAGCAGGGGGCTGACAACACAGAGTTATCAAGCCATCAACAAAACAAAGGCCTCTCTCATTAGTTCAAGCTCTTCTTAAACAGCTTTTTCCAAGGAAGGAATGGAGAGACATTACCAGCTTACCTGTTAATTTGATCCAAAATGCCCTAAGTGGACATTGTCCTGTCTGCCTGTCCCAGTGAAACAGGAGACACACGCACATAGACACCTCTTAGCATTAGCTAGCATACCACATGTCTAGGGTCCACGGGACTGGGGCCTATGCTGTGGGAGATGGGAGGGAGGGAAGGAGGGAGGGGGCAATCCCTTGCTTGAGCAGCGACGGGGGTGGGACAGGGGAAAGCAAGGTAGAACCTGCTCTGCCTGCAGTTTCTGCTGGAGCTCTGGCTAGGGAGCAGATGGATGGGGTCAGCCCTGCTTTCTGGAGCAGAAAGTTCAGCCCAAGGCTGCAAAACATCTGGGATGCTGGTGAACTCTAGTTTAACTTAAATCAGGAAGGGGTCTGGGACAGACATTACATAAACCAATTTGACTCAAATCAGTTAAGTCTAATACTACATTCAACCAGGCTTATGTTTATCAGCCATTTTGAAACTGGTTTATGTGCACTGAACTTATGTTCGATTACAGATTTAAACCAGTTTCTGATCGCTTAAGCCAGTTTGTTTGTAATGTCTGTCCCTAGCCTTCCAGATCAGAACACCATAAACATGCAATACTGTGCCTTTTTATTTTTTAATAGAAGAAATATCCTTGATACAAAATCTCTTCAAGCAGGAAAGTCTGCTTAAATGGAAAAGATGCAAAAAATCTAATTAAGGATTTAAATGCATTAGCCAGATTATTTGGCTGGGGCAGACATAGAACCTAGATTGTAAATTTTCCAAAGAGAACTAGCTACTTCTGCTGAGCAAAATGCATGTAACTTGTGGGGAGTTATTTGCTTCTTAAAGACAAAGCTAAAACTGCCATCATCCTAGAGGCAATGTCTGTTGGTAACAGGGAACTCTATATTCAAAAAAGAAACAGAGAGGTGTTTGTGCTTGTTGGGGCATGTGGCCATTAGGCAAGTATCAGAGAGCACTGAGGTGCCCTGCTCCTAAAGAGGGGAAACTGCTAGGGAGGAAGCCCTAGCAGAGAATAAGGAGCCCAGCTGTTGGTTGCCAGGGCAACCAGAGGAGGTCAGCTGACCAGAAGGGGCAGGGCCAGGCTCCCTTATAAACCCTAGGGGCTGGGGCCAGAGGCAGTTCCCTACTAGCAGCCAAGGAGAAAGGAGCTCTCTGTCTTGGAAGAGAGGAGCTGCCTGACTGAAGGTGCAGCATCTGACATGGCTGAGGGATGGAGTATTACCTGGTAGACTGGTTTGTTATTATGGCCGGGTGGCTTCTATTTTTTTGTTATAGCCAAGGGGCTTACGTTTGTCTTGCTGTTTGTGACCGGTGGTTTGGGTGAGGCTATTAGGGGTTGGAGGAAGCCTCCTAGGGGACCCACAGTAGCGTGGGGACCCCAGCGCCAGTGAGGGTGCAGCTTTCGGTGGGCACTGACCCAGCCCAGAGAGGGGCAGTTGAGAAGCCCCAGTGTGGGTGTGGTGAGCCCTGGAGAGAGGGCAGCGTTACTGAGAAGGCCCCAGAGAAGCGGGCAGCTCTTTGAGGAACCCCCAGAGGGGGCAGCATTGTGGAGACAACCCAGAGAAGAGGGCACATAGTGAGAGAGGGAAGGGAGAGCCCTAGTGCCGGAGAGGGTGCAGATCAAGAGAGGTAGGGGCCAGATTATAATATGGCTAGGACATAACAACATCTATTACATCGGCAAGGTGTGGACTGCAGTGTAGGGGAGGAAACGGAGCTGCAAATAGCGCCCCCTGGTATCAGGGCAGTATAAGGGCAGCCTTCCGCCAATTAACATCAATTAACAGCAAGGCGTGGCAGACGAGAAGTTGGGTGGTTGCCCCAGGAACAGGTGTGTGGGCCACGTTTAGATCGGCTTGGTGCGGATACCTGTCACAGCAAGATATGTTTGAATCCATGCTGCTGCCCCCAAGGGAATGTGCACTACAACCTGAGAGGGGTGTCTATGAGCAGTGGCTAATTAATTTAAATTAAAGGGTGGATCCAAACCTGTCAAAGTCTGAGGAACAAACCCTATTGATTTCAGTAGCCTTTTGATGCAGCCATAAAAATAGATTTCTCTTTATCCATTTGCCATATTATAATGCCTACAAGTAGGTTTGGAGGGTTATTGTAGCTGTGATAGTCCAGGAAATGTATGAGGCAATGGTTTTGTACTATACCTATTAGATATTGGATTATATGTATAAACTGTGTTTTCTTGTATACGACTTGCCCCCAGATAATACACATACCTTGTTTCTGGAAGGCAGAATGTAGAAAAGAAAAGATTTTTTCAAAGTTGTGACTGATTGTGTGACAAAGTAAGTCCAGGAATTGTGGTAACAGAAAGTTCTTGGTGCCAGTTTCCTCACCAAGATTGTTTCCTGGGATTGCACATGTCCTGCACATTTTGTGTTTCTAAGCAGATTTATTCAGTGACACCAGGTTTGACCCCTAAACCTTGCTATGACAGTAGCAATACTGCTAATTCTTTACTGTAAGTAGTTTTTTTACATACATTCTTGTAAATAGTGTTGTTTCCACATCAGAAGCCTCATTAAGATGCTACTAGCAGCTCACTTGTGGCTTCAGGCACAAGCTACAGTGCTCAGCCAATAACGATGGCTGTAAGAGGGTTGACATGGGACTCCACCATCTTGCCAATCACCTTGGCAGCTGCATGGCATGCACAGTGTCTCGAGGCTTGCTTCTTTATCCAGCAAAAAAACCAGCTACCCCACTTAAAATATGCACCCCGATTTTGGAGGGCTGATTTTGGAGGAAAATGTGTGCATTGTATGTGAGATAATATAGCACATGCACACACGTGTATGTGCACGTGTGTGTATATTCATATTACAAAAGTTTATATTAATTCACCCACCCACATTTGGAAACTAAGCTTCCCATCAGAACATGAAGAAATAGCATATACATGTGACTGCTCAGATTGCCACTTAGAAAGAATGGTCCCTTGTGTGCCTAAATACTCATTTGGGTAGCCAGATGTAGAGCTCAGAGAGAATATTAATTCACTCATCTTTTGGTTATTAGGATTCCCTCGTTATAGTTAGGGAGTACTTCCAGTTCACTTTCGGGTCTGTCTCTGAGCGCACGGGGGACCTCCCCCGCCACACTCCCCTGGCTCAGCGATCAGCCACTGGGGGGACCCTGGGTGCCCCCCCAGACCCAGGGAGGGGGGAGCGGCAGGGAATGACCCGCACGCTTCCCAGAAGACACGGAAGTGGACTGGAAGTGCTTGTGGTCCACTTCCGGGTCCACTGCCAAGCACTCTGGGGACCCCGCCATGCTCCCATGGGATGCTTCATCTGCCCCACCATCTCAGCATTCACAAGCCCCCTGGTACCTTGAGGTATGTACAAAAAGCATTTAAAGTTGTGTCCATGTCTGAATCGTTGAATCTCTCCAAATTGATTCAGAGGGTTCCAATTCAATTCGGAGAAATTAAATCCAGATTCAATTTGGATTCAGAGATTTGGCCGGTGAATTGAGCTGAATCTCCACCGAATCAAATCAGTGACCGAAGCTTTGCACAGCCCTAGTATCTATCTGTAATAGGGGCCCTGTCCCATTACTGAGAAAGGGAAAGAACCCCAGGGCCTGCTGGTCAGCCCAGCCCCTTTGAAAAAACTTAATATAGAAAGGATAAGATGGGTGCCTGCCACAGGTATAGGCGGTGATAGGCAGGCCTGGCGTGGAAATACAGGGTCAGGTGACCCATGGAGAGGCTCGGAAGTCTGGCTTAGCTCAGAAAAGGCAGTCTGGACATAGGAGCTACCTGATGCGGGGCAGAGCTCCAGGGGAAAACCAGTCTGGATAGCCTTGAGGCAAGGACTGTGTTTCACTGAAGGGTGAAAGAGACCCTAGATTGCAAGCAACATGAGATACATACTTTGCATCTTTTGCATTTGTGTTACCCCAGGATGAGAATTAACCCTGACAGGGAGCCGGTGTTTGGCAAGCTTGGTGTTTGGGAGTGAATGCTCATACTTTGATTTACTTTTGAACCAGAGGACTGCAGTGACTGTAAGGGATGGATTGGAGGATAATGGGGTGCAGTAGAGGCACTCAGTGTATAGCATGCCAAGGGAACTGGAGCTCTGGGGTGTTGTGTGAAGGCAGTAGCCCACATATTTGGCAACAGGAAAGACGGTGGCATGTCAGATGACTGGGTATCTGGCTGCAGGACCATGGGGAATGTAAACTCTGTGCCCACAAAATGGGGCATACCTAGGGGCTGTGTCCCCCAGAGCCCATAGAGGGCTAAGCTGGAGCTGGGGCCTGAGAACTTAGGGTCCTGGTGCAATGGAAGTGAACTAAGGCCTGGAAGGGTTTGAGTTCAGATAGGGATCCACCCCAAACGCACATCTGCCTCTTGGGTAGCCTCCTGACAAACCTATAATATCAAGTTGTGGCAGGTGAGAACTAGGGGGGGAGCCCGGTGGCAAGCTGGGCCAGGAACCTTGTAGCGTCAGCTCAGAACCATACATGTTACACTATGACAATATTAACTTAGTTCATAACTAGAATTGCTGGGCATTACTGCAATACAGATAAATAATAATAGTCATAACGGAGGAGTGGATGGAGAGGGGATATTTCAGAGTGAATGGAAATGCATGGAGAAACTTTCATACAGTCTGTCTGTTCCATGTCACACTCTATCCCTACATTTGCCTAAAAGGGGAAATAGTAAATCTGGTAGAGCATGAGTGCTCTTATTCTGTATTCTGTTTTCAAACAATGCGATGACCTGTGCCATATGGCCTCTCAAAACACGCATTCTCTGTTTGGCCAAGAATTGCACCCTGTAAACATTCCTAATCACTGTGTTGCAATGGCTATATTTATTATGACAGCAGGCAGTAAACTTTGGTTCAATAGTCTCTTCTGTTGGGGGAGGAGGATAGGGGGAAGAAAATAGTGTATCAATGCTAAGGAATTCCAGCAAAGTCATAGAAGTCTTATTCCACTCCACATGAAGCTGCCCATCATCCTCTTAGCATTCTCTATCAACTTTTCCCTTGGCTTCTTTACCCCATACCCAGGTTTGCTGTGTTTGATGCTTTGAAAGACATGAAAAAATATTTCCCAACTTGATGATTAAGTTTAAAGGAAGTTAAAACCACCCAAACCAACAATTACATTCATATACCAGTAAAAATCTCTCTCTGCTAGGTAGTTGTATGTCATTCTCTCCACACTGCCAGTCATTTTTAGGTAACAAGAGTGTCTTAGATTCATAAACTGAGACTCAAGCTAAGAAAAGAATCCATCTTTCTGTTCTGAGTTTTTGTAGCATCTAGCATACTGGGGTGCTGTTCCAAGATTTGAGTTTCTAGACAATATGATAATACAAATAATATTTGGTGGTGTTGATAAAAGGAGGTGATTGGAAGCACTCTGACCCAGGGGCCTGATTCACTGTGTCAGTTATGCCATAAGTATTAACCCTGCCACATGTTCAGCCAATTAATGGCACAGCAAAATGGGAAAACAGCCACAAAAATATTCCACAAAATGCGTATAACATTTTGTGACTGGTTTCAATTGTGCCTTAAATTGAATGTGTGACAAGGTAGTGCTGCCATGCAGCCTGATGCTGGCTGCATGGTGGGGCTTGGCTCACAGCTCCCCCAGTGTCACCAGGCAGACAACCAAGTGATGCAGCTCTGGATTGTGCTGTGCCCTACTGTTTTCAGAGTGATGAATTGAGGGCAGCTCATCAGCTGTGTTGCGGAGCTGGGTCGTGGGGAGTTCTAGGGCTCATTGCCACCAGGACGTGGCTTGCTTTTCAGCCTGTGGTAGCTACAGGGCAAAGTAAGCACCCTGATGGGTTATGGGGAGCTCCGTGGCTCCCCATGACTTGGCAGATTGTCTGCTTTGATCTGCAGCTCCCAGGGAACTGCGGATCAAGGCACTTGACACATCCCAGCCAGGGGGATCCTGGGATCAGGGAGAGGTTCCCAGATGTGCAGCCAAGCTGCATAAAGCTTTCGGACATCCCTGCTATATGGGGCCCTGAGATTGAGGAACCTCTCCCAATCCTGGAGTCCTGGCACTCCAAGATTTAAAAAAAAAAAAAAAGTTTGCAGTTGGGGTGTACATGAGGTTTTTTGACTTCCTGATGTACAGGGCTTTGGTACTGACCCTAGTGTGGTCCCAGCCAGTTGACTGTCAGTCCCAGCTCTGGAACTCCATCAGAGCTAGTTAGGGTCTCTGGTGCAGTCATAGGGCAGGGAGTCTCAACCTGGCTCTAGTTTGGTCCCAGTGCTGGTTCCATCCTTCAGGTCTCAAACTTGCCCCAGTGAGCCTAGACCCCCTGCAGTGGCAAGCTGAAAGCCAGGTGCCCACAGCCTGGTATGAAGTGGTGTAGTGGAAACTTGGACTCATGGTTTTGGGCTCCCCTTGCACAGGCAAGTAATAATGGTCTGATTAAGATCTGATCCCAGATCCAAAATTGTGTGGCATGGTGTAGTTGTTGGGAATGGGGATCAGATCCGATTGCTCAGTTAAACAAACAGATACCAGGGGACCAATATCCATAATACTATACTCTACACTCTTGGCTGAGCCACAGATTGACTGTGGGCAAGTCTGTTAGCATGTCCCTGTTAGATTTTACTCATCTGTAACACAGAGGGTAATACAATCTATCAGCCAAGTAGGATTGCTGTGAAGTTTGACAAAGTGCTTTGCAAGCAGACAGAATAATGGGCTTCAGGAATTCTATTTTAACTAAGTCCTCTTTTGGCCTTTTGTTGACAATGACAAAATATGTGGGTGAAATTCTGGGGGCCCAAATTGTATGAAGAAATGGGAGGTAGGACTTTGGAAAATGTGGGCCTATATAAATGACAAGCATTATTAGTATTAGTATTAGTATTAATAATAATAACTGACAGCTCTGTTGATGTTGGATGATGGTTGGGTCTTGGCAGTAGCTTTAATAGGATGGCTCCCATCCAAATAAAGGGAACATCAGGGTGTACCTGCCCAGCTGTACTGGAGAAGCATGTTTCCTGAACACAGCGTACCCGGTACATCCTGCCCCATTCATTTTGCTCTCTGTGTTTGAGATGCATTTCTCCTCCTTTTTCCCATTGTCTGACTCCCTTGATCATCCTGGAATTGCTGCATTTGTTCCTGTCTTTGAGCAGTGACATACACTGCTGAGGATTTCAAAAGGTGACCAGAAACAACCATCAAACAGGACTGAGAGGAAACACTCTCACATTCTTCTTTTGCATTAATAATTTTTGGCCAAGCATTGGCATAAAACAGATCCATCCAGAAAAGGTTTTGTTGGTGCCTAGATTGGCCCAAATGTACCTTCTATTAATGCCCAAATGTATTTTCTATTAATGTCACCACCCAAGACTTCATCCTGCCTGAATGAGACTTTAAAAAAAAAAAAAACGCAAAGGAGTGAAAAGGGAGCTGAGGGCCATATTGTGGTGACTATTTTTCTGTCAAGTGCTGCTTTGCATTTACAGTTAAAAAAAATAATAACATGCATGAAAGGATGGAATAAAAACCCCAGGCCTAGTGACCTTACATAATATACACTCTGTTCGAGCGTGCTAACTGTGCTCTGTCACATTAAAGAGTGCTTTACCACATTCCGACTCCCTTCTCTGGAACAAGTGTTTTAATCTGAGTATTATGTTCTCATCCACTAAGCTCTAACCAGCACAACGAGCGGGACCTCCTTCACTTGGCAACGTTTTCTGTCAGCAATCTGTCTTCTGTAACTATTTCCGTGGGAAGGCCTTCCATCTGGAGCTTGGCAGAGAGGGGAACTTTCCTCTCCTCTCAAATGTTTTCTCTCTCTCTCTCTCTCTCTTGCCCTGCTTAAGGTATACCCTTTGGAGGCCTGAAGCTTTCAAGATTTATTTTTGCAGAGGCTACAGACTTTGTTTTATGTGGTCTGGATTTCTTTTCTTTTAACAAAGTGCCACCCCAATCCCCTCCCAGATCATGCTCATCTCTGCAAAAGGAGGCTCGCAAGAAAAGAATGCTGTTTGCTTTAAGGTTACCTTTGGTTTCAGTGTGCACCGGGTCAAAAGATGTGACAAGTATACATGCTAATCCCTTTCCTTTTCAGTTGACAGAATAACACAGATGGGAAAGTTTACACTAGGATCTGACACTTGCTCCAAGCTGCAGTTGAGAAAGAGACGGGGCTGTATATTGTCTTTCACATGAGAGCAATTCTTGCATACAAGCCTCCAGCATCCTAAGCCTTGGGTGTCTAGCTAAGAGCATCACCTCTCGGAATTCTAAGGGGGAAATTTTGATTGATAATTTTTTTTTTTTTTTTATGAAATAAAAATGTCAGTCTTTTAGATTCAGCAGCACCAGATACTTTATCATTTACCATTGCAACAAACTGTTTTGCTTTGATTTTTTTTTTTTTTCCAGTGTAGCATCTAGTGGTTCCAAGACTTCTTTTTTCCCCAAAATTTTGAGCTGTCCCATAGAAAAACCTAATCTTTTCACCAAATGGGACAAGTTATTTAAGAAATGATAGAGTTTTCTTCAAATTTAATATTTTGTTGAGAATCCCTTTTTTGGTCAAAAAGTTCAACAAGTGCTAATTTTTCTTTCTGGGTTTCCATCTAATTCAGCAGCATGCTTGTATAATACACTGGACACCTTGACAGCCTTCAGTGTGTTGTCTGTTTACAGGTGTGTATATCTGAAGTTTTGCCATGCTTACTTTTGTTACCTCTCGTCTCCATGTTCTTGGGGAACCCTGGCACAGGATGCAGCCTGTCTGACTCACAAAGAACTCTTCTCCCTTCCCACCTCTGCCTGAACAAGAACTGGTTAGAGGAAAGACTTACAGAAGACAAAGAAGATGCAGTGGGAGACGCACCTAAAGTCTTCCAGACAAGGGTAACAAGAGTGAAGCAACTCCCCTGGTCTCATTTGCATCCAAGATGGAACCAGATGACAACTCATTTAAATGGGAGATGGGACAGGAATGCACCTTCATTAGCATTCAGGATGGAGAACAGAGATTCCAAGGCAAGGGCTGCACTAAATTCTGGGATCAGAAAAGCAGCAGAGCACTGCATAATGGGGAATCCTTGCTCCAAATGCTAATCAACCCACATCCACACACACCCAGCTCAGCATTTTATCAGACCAATTCTAGTAATGACTCCTCTATTGGTATCCAAAACGCTGAATCTTCCTGTCTGTATTGTGAGCTCCCTCAGGGTAATGCCGTCTCTGTCTCTGTCTGTCTGTCTCTCTCTCTCTCTCTCTCTCTCCCCCCAACTCCAGGAACCTGACTTTTTTTATTCTCTTACTCCAGGCACAGCTTTCTAAACCTGACTTTTGCTAATCAAACTCA
>NW_005841865.1:202011-217374 GCF_000455745.1 Alligator sinensis
AGGTTTGAGGCGCATGAGGGTATCAACTGAAAGTGCTGACCGTACCCAGACTGCTCAGATGTACTCTGTTAGCATGTGTGTATGTGTGTGTCTAACTCTATTTATTATTGTCCTGCTAAAATAAAGGGTGAACTGAGTTCAAGGCACATGAGGGTATCAGCCTATCAGTGCTGAATAGTCCAGCTTGACTCAGATGTGCTCTGTTAACCTGTGTGCTTGTGTCTGCCTGCATTTTATTGTTGCCCTGATGAACTGAGTTCAAGGCATATGAGGGTGTTAGCCTGTCAATGCTAAATAACCTGGCCTGTCTCACGCATATCCTGTCAATCTGTGTGTATATGTGTATACATGTGTTTGACTGATTCAGTGGTTGGAGGAACCCAGCCCCATTGAAACTGAGTCCTGCAAAATAGCTCCACTGGGGGTGAGGACTTGCAGAAGGGAGAGACACAGCTCCATATAGAAACACAAGTAACACAAGCAGCACATTGACAGAATTACAGAGACCCCCAGAAATGTACCCCTAATAAATGAGTACACCCCAAAGTGACGGGCAAAAATGGTAACATGTTACAGATGATATTGGCATGAATTTAACTTAGGTGCCCTTCCTTGGAGAGAAACAGGAAGCAATGCTTACAATGGCAGAATAGAGCAACAGAAAGAATTGACCCACCACTGTCTAGATTTCATCTTCATGTCTCTCAACCTTAAATCACTTCAAGATAGCACAAGAATACTGCTTGGCTGTTCTTTGTGTCCCTGGACACTGGGAGGACCTTAAATCAGGGCAACAAGACTCAAGAAGCAGCTCGATAGTTAGGACCTTTAATGCATACATCTTCATCCCGTAAACATTCAAAATCCCATCTCTGCAGACCATGGGCATAGAGTATAACCTCTCCCAGCACATATTAACAGGAAGGTAGATTTTCCTTTAGTTGCTCCAGAAACCTTGTCAGAGAAAAAGATTTGAGCCACTTATTAATTAAAAAATAAATAAACCCTGTATGGTGGAATGTCTTGTGGTAGGGAGGGAGTTACAGGCTGATAGTAGTATTGGCATGCATAGTGCCATATGTGGCAGCATATATTTGCTACAGAATCTCTAACAATGCAAATGCTTTAGTAGGTTTGCATCTGAATCTCTGGCTACATTTTCACCACTTGAGTTCTTGTGTGATCTGCATAACTATTAATGGGATTGTTGGCAGCAAGCATTCAGTTAGTGACATGCTTTCAGATTAGAGTGCTGATATTTAATCACTTTCCAAGCTGGAGCAGTTGAGGATCTTGGTGTTTTTCTGTTAGCCAGCATTGTTGTACTCTCGGCTTCAGAACTTGCCTTTCATGAAGTTCTGCTCAGCCACCTATTGTTTCCATATTAATACTAACCTGACTATTATTGTGATTAGAGTACTACATAGTGCAGTGAACTAGGTGCTGGTGAATGGGAGCAATGGAGAAGTTTCTATAGAAGAATTAATTTAAAAGACAGAGGAAAAATGTCAGTTTGACTTAAGGTCCAAAGCCTTTTAGTGCATTTGACAATGTTATACTGGGGCTATTTCACTTGGATAAGAGCAGAGTAAGAAGTATTGTAGCCTGGTTGAAACCTGTTTTCATATTGTGGTGCAGGTATAAGCTCCTTTGTATGGACTACCCATCTCTACAGGGAGAGCAACCTTCAGTGGAACTACAGTATAACCTATAAATCCATCTTTCAAAATTCCAGAATTCTCAAAAATCCAGCACTTTTAAAAAATACAGTACACTGCATTATTGGATTTAAAAAATGGTTTCCCAATAGTCCAAAAATTTATCCGGAAGTCCGGTGCTTCTCCGACTGCCATTGTTTTTGTTCGTCAGCCTAGAGCTATTGTTTCGAACGATACTCAGTCACGTGTATAGTGTAATAGTAAAGAAAATTGTCCTAAGGCTATGCACTTTCCTGATGTTTTAAAAATCCAGAATTTTCAAATTTCTGGTGGGTGCATACATGTGTTTGCTAGGTCCCAAAGATTTATGAGCCTATACTGTATTTCATACTGAAGAATTCAGATTCAGTGAAATCTAAACAGTTCATGATATCTTGTTGATATAACCCTGGTCCACTGAGCTAGAGGCGGCCTACTGCCAGTTTCAGATCCCTCGGGTGCCAATGGCCTCGGTCTTTCTCCCAGTCCACCAAAGAAGTAGTAGCAGCTGAGCAGCAGAATACCCCAAGTTCCCCTTCTCCAGTGCTTGACACTACTTAAACTGACATATATATATATTTATATATATATAAAAATGAATTATAGGCACTTAAATTTATAAATGACATGAAATGGAAAATGCATAACTAAGCTAATAATATTGGTTAACAATCAACAAAAAACAACCTAACATTCGCACATTCATTAATTTGACTACAACGTACTATACTTCATACTGATAACACAGCACTTCAAATACATGAAGGACTTAATACCAGCACCCTCTGGGTGACAATAAAATGCCTTTTGCAATCTCTCCAGTGGTCAGCGGGGGGAGCACAGCTTCGGGGTCTATGAGGCTCAGCACCAACAACCCGATCTTCAGCTGGGTTTCAGGCAGCAGCTCTTAGAGGATGCCATGCCCTCTGGCTCATTTGGTAGCCAACTCTGGCTTCCAATACCCTCAAACCGTGCTGTCCTGCCCCAGGTACAAACCTTAACTTGAAGGCAAACACAAAACAAAGCAACACAAAAACCACTGCTTCCCAACCCCTCTTAGTCTTTCTCTACCCCTCCACTCACCCCTCATAGGGTTTCTTCTATCACACAGCTTTCCTGCTTGATGCTCAGTACCCCTCCCCTCAGGCCAACCCAACCTCTCATAGATGCCAAAGGTGACCCAAACTATCTCCCTCCAGTCTCACCTTCCCTCTCACCCCACACAAGGCTCATGGGTTCCTGGTGGATGGGTCCCAGCGGGGATCGCCTGTCATATCCTGAAGCCTCAACTTGGTTTTTCAAGGCTGAGTGCTCCTGTGTCCTCCCCTCATGACCTCCACATGCCCCAAGGGTGCATCTGCTGCTGCAAAGCTCCCCCTCCCCTCTGGCCTTGTGTGTACACCTTCTCTCTTAAAGGATCCCTCCCAGCCAATCAGAAGGCTGGGATTTTCCGCAGGCTCGCTGAGGGGTCACTTTTGTTTGCCCGCCTCGTACTGGAACTTTCTTTTCATTTGCCCTTAATTTGACATCCTTAGAGGGACAAACTTCACTGCTCCCTATGGTGCCTTAGAAGGGACAAACCTCCGCTGCTGCAAGCTACGCTGTATCTGCTGTGGAGCACTCTGCTTCGAGGTACATATTGCTTGTTACATTGATTTTGCCAAAATTCAATTTTGGGGGGAAATGGAAGAATTAATTTTGCTCGTTTTGACATAATACTGTTTTAATATTTCATTTTGAAATGGCTTTTCATTTAGAAACTTGTATTTCATGCAGCAGAATATAAAAAGGTTAAAAAAAACAACTTTTTCAATTTTGTCCAGAGAAAGTGTTCTGGTTGATTCAAATGCAGTTTTGGGGAGGATTTTCTTTGAAGAACAATGTCAGATTGTAGGGCTCCATTCCAACCTGGAACAAGACCAACTATTGAAATCTCAGGCCCAACGAGGCCAATGAGCGTGAAGTTTGCAGTGCCTCAATCCCATGCAAGTCACTACAAACTGCACATGATGCACATGCACTCATTTGCCATGCTGGTAATTAGCAGTGTGGAGGGTTTTTTTGACAGCAGAAGATCCCGGTGCTAAAAAAGTGGCACAGACCAGATGGCAGCAGCATGCCCCATCAGAAATGGAGCCTGGCAGGCCAGAACCATACTCTGGCTGCTGGCCCAGTGCTGAGTGGTCAGCTAGGCACCGCTTCTGCCCCAAAGGGCCCCCAAGACCCCAAGTAAGGCTGCTGTGGCCAGCCTCCTCTACCCCACCCGGGTCATTTTGTCATGTGCTGGAGCACACATGCAGGAGCACACCCTGGAACAAAAAGCAGCAGCAAAAATATGTACCACTACTGTTTGTCCCACGGGAATGTGCACCCCTGCACGTGTGCACTTATCAGGATGCACCTCAGAATCCTTTTTGAAATCATGGCATTTCAGCACCCCTAGAGCTCTCAGAACTTGTTCTTTAACACCCCACAACAGAACTATCACCATTCCTGGATCTTATACCTGCACCTCCAGAAATGTAGTACATCTCATCCAGTGCACTAAATGCCCTGATGGAAAATATGTAGGAGAAACCAAACAACAACAGTGTACCAGAATGAATGCACACCAGAAATCTACTGGAACACAAAAATACCCAATTACCTGTGGGTGCCCACTTCTCACAAAACAACCACTCTCACGCCAATCTCTCCATTCTAATCCTCAAAAGGAATTTACAAAACACCTCTTGTAGACGAGCCTACAAACTTCACTTCATAAATGTACTGGATACAAAAAATCATGGACTAAATTTAGACATTGGATTTATAGCACGTTATAACCTGCCTGCCATCTGATAACCCCAACCTGCATTTTGCTTATTGGCTTCTATTTGATGCAGAACAGACAAAATGCCAAATGATTCTCCCTATGCCTGCAGAAGGGTATTTGTGCCCCAAAGCTTGCAAAGAACATTTTTTTCCAGCTATTTAGTTGGTCTAATAAAAGACATCACATTTACCCAAAGAACCTTGTCTGCCTATGTCCTTGGACCAGCTCTGCTACAACCAACAACCTCTTCTTTAGCATTATTCATTTTTTGGGTTCTCTCTCAGGACTGTTAACAAGCAAGATAATTAGTGTCAATTAAGGGATAGTTTTTGCAGTTTGGGCAACTGACCAGTGGAAAAATGGAAGAGACCACCAGCTAAGTTTATTTATTTTTATTCAAAATCCTGCGGACTGAGAAGCTCATGAGATACAACTCATTTCCACAAGGGTCCCTAGGGAAGTAGCAGTCAGACAGTCTTGTCCTACCCTACTTCAGTATGACATAAACAATATAATACCGAGCACTTGGTCTAACACAGCAGACATCACTGAGCAGTCATGCTCTCAGTTTATTTTACACTGAAGACTCCTTAACATGAGGGATACATAGTTTCTTAAAGTCTGACTATGTGTGTACTTGACTATGCAATAGATAGTTTATTCCAACCACTGAGCCATTGTCAGAGGGTAATTACTTTCATTCACTACAAACCTGAGCCTAATTTGAACTAATGACCTAGAGGTGAACATCTCAGTATCATATTCCCAATCAATTCCCTGAGCCATCTAGCTTTAATTAGTAAAACAAAAATCTTTCATAATGGCAGAGATGCTAGATACTTTGGATACTCCTAAGAGTATGAAAAATGTCACCAAATTAAAAGTACACAGAAATCAGAGGATATGATCACAAATACAGACTTGAAACCCCACATGAATGCTGATGGTATTTGTTTCCAGCCCCAAACTTTGTGACTTCAGGCTTATCATTGTTTAATAATAATGGTCTCGATTATGCTTCTATGTACAGCCCTGAACAAGTGGTAATGTGTATTTTGAAATAGTCCAAGGAGGGATTGTGACATTACTTTGAATCTCCATTCTTCCCCTTCTTCCTCCTTTCTTGGAAAGGTTAGTAATACTCTGAAATACTCTAAGACTTAGTTGCTTTTGCCAGAAAACAGGCAAAACGTTTTCAGCATTATGCTCCCATTTTACACCCTTTCACACCCATCTGCTGGGGAGGTAAAAAATGGATAAGTAGATTCCTTACTACATGCCTGGACTCTAGATATAAGTAGTGTATGCTGGGAGGTATGGGAGAGTCTTTTCCCATATAGTCTATGCACAGTCCAAATCACAGTCTAGCCCAATAACAACTCAGGTAGATGAAAAATTTACACCGTAATTGTACTTTTATCTGAGTATCTCAAAATGCTTCAAAAGTAACACACTTGCGGTGCAGGTAAAATATATGGCTACACACATTTTATAAACCATAATCACTATACTTAAGGCTTGACCAAAGTCCCATTAAAGTAATCAGGAGTCTTTCTATTAACTTCAGTCTGAGTTGGATGGAGTTCTTAGAAACTATTCTGCTACCATATCATTTACATTTTCTGTTTTGATTTCTTTTATAGAATATATTTTCATGAAGCAAGCAACTTTCCTTTCTAACACATATGTGGTACTGCAGGCACCTTTTCCCAATAATGATGGCCTCCAAAGCCAGAAAAATAAATACCCTCCCCCCCAACTTTAGATAGGGTCTATAATCAATATAAAAGATAAGAGTATTTTTTTTAATATAGATCATAACTGCCTAGGGCTCATACTTCAGTCATAGTGGGGATAATCTGTAGTCGGTATGACAGTTCATCATTTGAAATATAATACATTTGTGGATAGTGTGTGAAGGGTTATATGGAGAAATTATTAAATTGCATGAGAAACAAACCTACAAGAGAAACCCTTATTCCATGGGTTATTATTGCATTAAAATATACTCTCTTTATTCTAATCTTGAAGAACATTGCATTGTTGAAAACAAAGCTATAAAGTAACAATATATTGTTATAATAATGGAATATAATTCTCCTTTGCCATGAGGACTGGAAAAAAAAAGTCTTGACAATGGCTGAGCATCTAATGTGCTAAGACCGCCACCTATAATATTTATGATATTGGCCACTATTGTCTTGTTGTTTCCTTGTACTCCCCTGCCTGCCTTTATTGTTCTCTAATCTGACTTTTTTTTCACTTGGGTTTGTGAATGCTTATCACAATACAGTTTTGGTCTCCTACTCCAGGGCTTAAGATCTTTGGGACTGCAATAATTCAAATGATGATAATGCTACATATAAACCTAGATCACAGAAGTAAACTGCACATCTAAGCACACATTCAATGCAAAAATGTTTCATTGTTATTTTGACTTCCTCATTCTGTGCCCTCAGGAACAGCTGCCTCACATTCTAGAAAAATGTGACCACGTGCCCTTAGCAAACTCGTGATGAACCCCATTGCCTTCAATGGTTTTACAGATAACTACAACCCCTAATTTAGACTTCATGTGAATTTCCTATGAATCATTTCTGTATCTGTCACAAGGGTACCCCATTTCTTATCCTTATTTCTGAGAATTCACTTGACTCATCACTTTCCAGTTTCTTTTCTTGTGGTGCAATTCTTTTGCCTTCATTTGATAACCTGCCTCTTTTTCTCTCCTTCAGCTTCTGATCTGATCTGCACACTCTGTCTAATAAATATGCATGTTTCCATCCCTAAATACAGCTTGCTTGTGACATTTGGGTATGGTCCAGTGTTTGGGGATAAGATGCAGTTGTCCTACCCCACAAATAACTGTAGGAGATGCAATGTCACTTTTAACTGGTAGGTACAGAGAGGGTTGCGTGCCTACATGTTCTTTATAAATGGGTTTACTCCTCCTTACCTAGCTGTGTGAATACCATTCTTTCGGTTTACTGGATGATTCCAAAAATTGTGAAAGAAAAATGTTTGAAATATGCAGCAAATTGAAGAGTCATAAAATTTTGGGATCAAAAGATTTGGATAAAATCCTTCCTTGGAACCTATATGGAAAATCCTCAAACAATTGCAACTCATACTAGAAGAAGACCCAATTGTTAAAGAGATCTTTCCAGAACTACCCATCCTAGCCTTTAAACAAGCTTCAAACCTTGCTAACCTCATCACCAGAAGCAAACTTCCTATGACGCAAACCACGCTGAATGGATCTAGTCTATGCCAGGACAAGAAATGTAAAACCTGCCAACACATCTACATCACCACCACAATAACTACCCCCTACAACAGAACCATCACCATCCTGGATCTTACCATCCTGGACCTGCATCTCCAGAAATGTAATATATCTCATCCAATGCACCAAATTTCTTGATGGAAAATATGTAGAAGAAACCAAACAACTGCACACCAGAATGAACACACATTGAAAATCCATCAAAGACAAAAATATTTAGTTCCCTGTGGTGCCCGCTTCTCACAAGACGATCACTCCCTCTCCAGTCTCTCAGTTCTAATCCTCAAAGGGAACTTACAAAACACCTTTCATAGATGAGCCTATGCACTTCATAAATCTACTGGATACAAAAAAATCATGGGCTTAATATAGACATTAGATTTATGACACATTGCAACCTGCCTGACATCTGACACAGCAGGTAACCTGCCTCAAGTTGACCACTGGCATTCCTTCAAGTGGTCAGCTTGAGGCAGGTTATCTGGTGTGTACCAAGTAATCTGTCTCAAGGTTTCCATCCCCCCCTCCCCTCTCCTGTCTCTACCCTTTCTCTTCCAAACTTCCACTCATTTGCATTTTCACAGACTTTTTGTTTTACTTTAGTTTCTTTTCTACCATGGAAAACTCATAACAGCAGCAGAGTCTCTCAATGCCTGAAAAAGGGTGTTTGTGCATGAAAGCTTGCAAAGAACTTTTTTCCCAACTATGTAATTGGTCTAATAAAAGATAACACATCTACCCAACGAACCTTGTCTGCCTTGGATCAAATGAAGCATTTCATTTCACTATGAACTGGTTTTCAAATTTAAAATATATTTAAAAGTAAGTTTAAAGCAGTTTAAGTAGTATAAAGAAAGCTCTGAAAGTGTCAAGTAAACATTTTGGGAGGTTTCAAAATTATTTTACTTTTTTATTAAAATGATTTTCTGAATTAACACAAATTTGTGAAATGTTTTGGTTCATGAAAATCTATATTTTTCAGTTCGAAAAACTCTAGGTAATTGATGTACCTCTTCTTCTCTAACTAACACTTTTGCGGCATTGTCCAAGACAAATTGACCTTGTGATCTTCACAGTGCAATGCCTGGCATTTATATGGACTGTGCTTGTAGAGAAAAGGGAAAGGGCTCTTATGAGTTTACCCATACTATGCAAAAAGCTGCTCCATAATGAGTTTTAAAACACCATGGTCAGAGAAGGAACTTACTTAAATTTCAACTCTTTAAAAGCTTCTCTCTTGAGCCTTAATGCCTATTGTGAATAGAGTTTTTTGAAACCTCACAAGAAGCTAAGCTGAAACCATAAGTGATAATTCACTTATTGTTTCTGTTGTTTCTAGAATGTTACACATCCCTAAAGCTCAGTTTCAATTCAGTTCTGAAGAGGATAGTAATGAAATATCCATTAGGGCTGTGTGAAGCTTCGGTCCCTGATTCAGTTTGGCGGAGATTCAGCCTGATTCAGTGGCCAAATCTCTGAATCTGAATTGAATCACGAGAGCCTATAATGTCTCCGAATCAAATTGGAGAGATTCCAAAAGATTCAGCAATTCGGACACAGGCACAGCTTAAATGTTTTTTCTACATACCTCAAGGTACCAGGTGGCTCATGAATGCTGCAATTCTGGGGCGGATGGAGCTTCGCACAGGAGCATGGGGGGCTCCCCAGTGTGCTCAGCAGCAGCTCTTCCCCCCCGCCCCGCCCGCAACCCCCAGCTTGGCAACTGGTGCCTCCTGGGGAGGGGGGGCACCGGGGGGCCTCTCAGTGTGCTCGGCAGCAGACCTGGAAGTACTTCCAGTCCACTTCTGGATCCACCACCAAGCACATCTCCCCGCCCTCCCACGATCCTGAGGGAAGCTCCATTCACCCCAGCATTGTAGCATTGTGGCATTCACAAGACACGTCTGGTACCTCAAGGCATGCAGAAAAAACATTTAAAGCTATGTCTATGGCCAAATCACTGATTCTCTGAATCAGCATCGAATCTTCAAATTTGGATTTGCCTGAATTGAATCAGGGACAGTGATCCAAATCAACTAATCGAATCACTGTTCCCAACTTGGGCTGAATCTGAATCCGAATCAAATACGGCCTGTTTTGCACACACCTAATGTCCATATTGCTTTCTAGTGGCATGGGATGTTGGTCAGCTTGTACAAGGATTTTTGTATTCTGCCATTGGACAAATGGATTCACTATGTCTTAGATGCTGTCCCTGATGTGTGCAGGGACTTCAGAAGAGAGGAGGAGATGGTTACTCAGCTTCATGTATTCATGCTTCATGTATTCAAAAATTCAGGACTTGCTTATGGAGAAGAATTAAAATACTTGCCGCCCCAACTTATGAACAGTCAGTACTGGGAAGGGAAGATGGTGGGGTGGCATGGGATCAACAGTAGGCCCTCCATTGTGAAACAGTCCTTTAAAAACTAATTTTCCGCTTATTTGCCCTACTTTAAAGGAAGCAATGGGAAGGACTAGTTCTTTTTTTTCCAGGGTGGATCACTGTAGCTGGATCCAAGAATGAGGACGCAACTCACAGAGAGGGCCTACTGGCAAATGAATGGGTAGTAATGTATTTCATCTACCTCTGACTAATAAGGCTGTTGGAATAGTGACCCCTAATGTTTCCTGGTCAGCTTATAAAGAAGCCTGAGATGAAATGCTGTTTCACATTTATGACTGTGTCATGACTAAAACCAATGACTGAACCAATGATTCCCATGAAACATGTTTAAATCATTTGTCTAAGATCTTGCGCACAGGGGTACTGGGACTAAGTAGGATGCCATATTGCATAGCAGGTCCATAGGTAAGAACGCAAGTAGAGTACTTGAATCAAGAGAGACCACGTGAGACATGGTTTTCCTCTGTAATTTTGGGATTTTCATAGAATCCTTATACTTTTGTATTGAAAGTATAGGTTTGTCTATATATAAAAGGTGGAAAAACAATTTCTGACAGATCTCAGCTGCAATTTTCACATGACATAAGTCAAACAAATTAAAAGTGAAATTTATGATCAAATTTAAGGCATGCTGCACTTCATTTGTGCTACTTTGCCCAGAATTGTGGTGCCATTTCTTTTCTCCTGTAGATTTGGAATGCTGTGAGCAATTCCTTTTTTTTCTTATTCTAATTTTAAGAGGTTCAGGGAAACAGTCTCTCTGAAACCTTTTCTACCCATACCCCAAAGCCATCTAAGAAAATAGGATTGTACTTATTGTGGGGGTAGTGTTTGGCCAATAGTGACTTCTGAATGAATACTTTTCTATACATACAAATATCATGGGCTAGATGGAGCCTTTAAGCTACACTTGAGTACAGGTTGGTACATAGCTGCATTAATTCAGTCACAAAAAGAGACTTAAAGAAGTGGTTTAATTAAGGAGTTAGGGGGTGCATCTACAGGTGCGCTTTACTCTGAAGTAGAGTAATTAGCCCGGTGGGTCAGACAGATGGCTCCACGGTGGCTCCACAGTTTCAGTGCTCTTGTGCCCCAGCCAGATCCTATGCTACCTGATGCTGCCACCTGAGCCATTTATAGATGTTACATTTTTCTAGGTTTAATCCAGACTACAGCCATCACTATATACATGTGGACATCTGTAGTCCGAATTAAAATTGGCTCCAGTCTGAATTAACTATTCCTCATTGAATGAGCATTAAAGTTAATACAGACTAGGACAGTTTGAACTAGACATTTTAAGCTGTATATATCTAGGACTTGCTGTTGCTCTTGCTTGCCACCACATGTAGCAAATGAGTGCAGTTTTGTGGCCCTGAAGTACAGAAATGAAGGGAAACCTTCCTCATGATCAATGTGCATATGTTAACCCTTAATTTGAACTGAAATTTGATTTAAACTGTGTGATGCAAATCAGTTAAAGTTTAGAAAATGGTGAGTATGTCTACAAAAAGCCCTGGAACCTGGAGCTGAACCCCTGAGCCTGCTGCCAGCCTGGGGCTGCTCCACCCGGCTCAAAACACTGCTGTCCTAGGTTCACATGTAGGCACTTCACCCGGGAGCAGTGTACTCCAGTGCAAACTGCTCCAGAGTTTATCACATTGCATTAATTTCATGTGTAGCTGTACCCAGGGCGTCACATACATTCCTTGCTCCACTTTTGCTCTAGGGATAACTTCCACCTTTTGTGGGAGTAGCTCATATCTGCTTTCACACCTCATAAAACTGAGGCACCATCTTGCCCTCTGGTATCCATAACACCTCCTAAGAAACAAAGGTTATAGGTATTTTGCCTATTAGCCACTGATAGAAGCCATTGTAGGGCTTGAGGGTGTTTCATTATAACACTATTAAAATAAATGCCAGGATTGAAAAAATAAAAGCCAGAATTAAAAAGCAAACAAACAGCAAAACCCTGCAATATGAAGTCCACCTAGTCTCTTTTGCATTTCCTCCGAGTACGTGAATGTTTGGTTTACTACTGTTGTAACTGTGAGGGGTGCACTGCACAGGGCTTTTATTTATTTATTTATTTATTTATTTAAACAGAATTTTAAAACCCAGTGCAATACTAGGGATAGACTTGCAAAAGAGCTAGTAAAGGCTTGGCAATTATGTTGTTCTGTTCTGCTTTTGAATACAGAGTACAGTTTTATACATTGCTGCAGCTGGAAGTTCCTCTTTTAACAGCCAAGGTCTTCAAACCAGGCATTTAGGATAACTTGTAAATTGCCATGCTAGATACAAGATTTTGCTTGGCAAAATGCCTTCAGGGTACTGGTTGCAAAGGGAAACCTGATGTGATGCTGGTACTGATGAAAATGTTGCATTAGAATGTTCCTTACTGTTGAGTAAGGCAGGTGACAATGTTTCTGAGGTGATAGACTGTTTAGCTCTTGTTTTAAAGTGGGGAATAGAGGTAGATCTGAGTTTGAACAAGATTTGACCTTTCAGACAGCTTGAGGAAGTTCAGTCTCTGAACTTTGCTTTTACTGAATATGGAAGATGTGGGCCAGAGTCACCAGAGATGAACTTATCTTTAGTTTGGAATAGCACTAGTTTAAATGAAATGTCTGGATTTAGGGTTGACAGGATTTTGGAAAAAGGGATTATTACCAAATGCTTGAAGATATTGATAGGCATACAGTGGGGCTGCTCAGAGATAGTTGCTGCCACCACAAGCTCCATCTCAGAAAGGACAAGTTGAAATGCAGTGGGATATTCCACATGGTGTTGAGCAACAGGAACTCAATGATGTCCAGGAGCAACATAGTGATAATAAACTCAAATCACCAGGAAACCAAGCCTCTTCCTTTTCCCCAGCCATAAATGGACACAGGTTCCACCTGATTTTTAGCATCAAGCACCTGCCCACACTAGATCTAGACTCAGTACCAACCACCCCTCATTTGCATGCTGTGTCTCTGGCAGGACAGAGAAATTTAGAACAGATAAGGTAGTTACATGAATGGGGCAAAATCTGGCAAACACTTGTAACTAACTTTACTCATATGAGGAGACCATTCAATTCAATAGGACCACTTACTTGAATCAAACTATAACTAATTGTTAACACTTGTGATGTCAGATTCTTAGTTGTGGGAAGATGTGAGCACAACCTAGCAGGGAGAAAATGCCAAAATGGAGAAAGTTCAACCATTTGGAAATATTTTTTTTTTTAAATGTCAAATTGGGAGATTTGTCAAACTGCCCAGTTCTACCTAAATCCAAAGTCTACAAGCTGTGGTGTGTGGTTCTGGTTCTAATGCACACACAAACACACTTTGTTGTAGTACTTCATTCCTCTTACAGGTACATCTGAAATAGGCTTCAGTCTGTATATTTTGATTATGATTTGCCAGAGTGCCAAGGTAGATGAATATCTTTTTTCCAGTAGATTGTATTGAGATTGAAATGCTTACTTGTTTTAGGCTCTGTTGCTTACACAAGCTTATGCACCTCTAACTTAGTGAATCTATAAGGTGCACTTTTTCCTGCCTTCTGCGTGACTTCAGACTATCCTGGCTAACTGCCTCTCTCCTTTAAAAATACCAGTCTTTTTTTATTTTCTGTTTTTTCCTTCAACTATGAAGGCACCAGGTTGTGTTGATTTTAATGACAAAAAGAGTACTAAGTGCATTGGCTTCAGGTCCTATGTGTGTGTGATGGTGGCTGTAATGTTGGAGGCTGCATGCTGTCGATCTCTAAGCATGAGGTTGTTCGGGATTGCTGATGAAGTGAAAGAACCATGTGCTGCTGGCTCTGAAGTGAAAACAATCACTCTGAAATCTCAGAGCTTCCTTGAAAATGTAAAAAAATGGGGTGGGAGCATAAGTTAATTGTGCTTTTACACACTGTTATACTTGTCACTGTGCCAAACTCTACATTTCTTCCAGAGTGAAAAGAAAACTCCAAATTCATGTGGTTATGAAACAATTTCAGTATGAGCACTCAGCAAAGAATTATAAAGTGGGAAAGACACAGACCTGTGTCTCAGCCGGTTAAGAAGGGTCAGAATTTATCAAGGCTTCACCTTGCCAGGAATAGATTGCAGAGTGTATTGAAACCATGCGGAATGTGTGTATAGAATGTATATAACATTATACAAAGGCTGAGTTGTTATGATATTTCTTTGATTAGGAGATGGGATAACTTGAAGAAGTCATCACTACCATTCCTACAAGATATCATCTCTGTAATTGAAGGTTCAGTAAAAGGGCCTGGTTATTTTTTATTTACAACCACATAAATCCATTGAGCCAGGCACTTGAGTGTTTTGATTTACTAATGTTGTAACTGCAAGCAGTGCACAGGGGTGCACAGAGCCTCATCCTATTCTACCTATTGGGCATCTAAGACTTGGGTAGCTACGCATCATTCTATCCCAACCGTTTTCAAAACTCTGAAAATCCATTAATGCATTTACTTTTGTAACACACTGGGTATGTCTACATGAGACACTACTGTACAGTAGCGTCAGTGGGCGCTAACCATGATGCATCACTACTGTACAGCATCAAGGAAGAAGGGGACCCAACTGCTTTTCTCATTAATTTTTTTTCAGGGCTCAAGCATGGTGTAATGCAATCACACTTAGGCACCTAAGTCCACTTTAGAATCTAATAGGGGGAATGGAATCTGGCCCATAGTGAATCTGGACACTGGAGCTAGGGACAGAAGTTACACATAAACCAGTTTAAGTGATAAGAACCTGGTTTAAACCTCCACCTAATGCACGAGGTATACGGTCTCACTAAGGGAAACGCCTTGCTGGAATTCATGCTAGCTACAGGGGATGACGTGGTGGGGAATTGTTGCCCTGGCAACGGGTCAGGCCAACTCTCAGGATCTCAATATTGCGCTGTTAGACAGGAGGGTGTGACATAATTGCACATATACAAAACACACACAAATTAATTAGGTGCATACACACACACACACACACTACCAGCTCAGGCACATGCACATCCAAACCAGCCTAGGCACATGCATACTTATCACCAATTCAAGCACATACACTATACACCCCAAAAGTTAGATACAGATTACTAATTCGTATATCAAGCACACACTATATATATATATATATATATATATA
>NW_005841865.1:218844-226659 GCF_000455745.1 Alligator sinensis
CAGGCCATTCAGTAGAGGCCTGCTACCATTGTATTTCAATCATTCCCAATCACACTCATTCATCGGGGAACCAATTTACATGGGAGGGGTACGTGACTCATACAGTTGCAACATGGGATGCCTAGGCAGAGGACAGAAGATGGAGGCTTGACATAAAAAAATGGAAACTTGACATAACTTTGGTTCACTTATAAACACAGGCCTAAACCATACAATAGCCATATGAAACAATAAAAATCAATACAAAAATGATAATAATACAATATACAACAGTTAAAATCAATACAAACCTAATAATAATTCAATATAAAATGGTGGCTATCCAAAACCAAAAACTTGCTACCAAAATAAAAATGTTTAAAGCTTAACCTAAGTCTGAGCTCACTTATACTTATCTATAAGGAATACAGAGGGAGAGAAAAGTCAGAAATGTTTGGGGAAGGGGAGGGAATGCATTTTCAAATAAATACAAAAAAAAAACAAAAAAACCTGAGGGTTCTGCTACAGGATCTGCAGGTACAAGGTAACCTAGTGACCATCAATTGATTGAATTCACTATCTGGTGTAGAGTGGGAAAAGTAACCAGAAGGGCAGAAGTGCTAGACTTCAGAAAGGCAAACTTCAATGCACTCAGGAGATTAGTTAGTGAGGCATTGAAGATCAAGAGCATTGGCAAGATGGGAGTCCAGGAAGAGTGGTCATTCCTCAAGGGAGCAATCCTTTGGGCATAGAAGGAGACAATCTCATTGCACACAAAAAGGGAGCAAAGGAGCCAAGACACCCTCTTGGCCAAATAGGAAAATCTAGGAAAGCCTACGAGCAAAGACAGAGGCATGCAGGCTGTGGAAGCAGGGGGTAGCTACCAAGGAGGAGTATACCTCCTTGATTTGCACTTGTAGGGAGTCAGTTAGGAAAGCCAAAGAAGCAATGAAACTCAGACTGGAGACAAAAGTTAAGGACAACAAAATAGGGAGCAAAAAGAAGGTGCAGGGCAACATAGGACACCTACAGGTCAGGCTAGGGCAATTGGTGACACATAGGAGAGACAAGGCTGAGCTCTTCAATGAGTTTTTTGTCTCTGTATTCCTGAGCATGGATCAAGACAAATCTCCCAATTGCATTATAGATAGGCACAGGAGGAACACACACAAGCCCATCAAGGGTCAGCACCAACCTAGTAAAGGGACACTTAGAGAGGCTGAATGTATTTAAATCAGCAGGCCCAGATGATCTTCATCCAAGGGTGCTGAAGGAATTGGCCAGTGTCTGTTTGAGCACTCTTGGTGCTCAGGTCAGGTCCCAGTGGACTGGAAAAGGGCCAATGTGGTCCCTATTTGCAAGAAGGGGAGGAAGGAGGATCTGGGTAATTATAGGCTGGTTAGTCTCACCTCTATCCTTGTGCAAACCTTTGAAAAAATTATGAAGGATCACATTTGTGGGAGCCCAGCAGGAAAAATAATGCTGAAGGACAACCACCATGGGTTCATAGCAGGTAGATCCTGCCTGACTAACCTTGTTTCTTTTCAGGACCAGGTCACAAAATGCTTAGATGCAAAAGTCAAGGTAGATGTCATCTACTTGGATTTTCAGAAGGCCTTCGATACGGTATCTCATCCTATTCTCACAGATAAACTGAGCGGCTGTGACATAAATGATTACACGGTCAGGTGGGTGGCAAATTGGCTTAAGGGTCACACCCAGAGAGTAGTTGTGGATGGGTTGGTAATGACCTGGAAAGAAGTGGGCAGTCAGGTCCCCCAGGGCTTAGTCCTTGGACCTGTGCTATTCAATGTCTTCATCAGCGACTTGGATGAGGGCATAGAGAGCACTGTGTCCCAATTCATGGATGACATTAAATTATGGGGTAAAGTAAACACACTAGTGAGAAGGAATTGAATCCAGGCAGATTTGGACAGGTTGGAAAAGTGAGCAGACAAGAATAGGATGTAGTTCAACAAAGACAAGTGTAAAGTGCTGCATCTAGGGGGAAGGAATCACCAACACACCTACAGGATAGGGGATGACCTCAGCAGCACAGTGGCAGAAAGGGATCTCAGTGTCATAGTTGACTCCAAGATGAATATGAGCCATCAATGTAATGAAGTAATCAGTAAAGCTAACCACACTCTATCATACATTAGCAGGTGCATCACGAACAGATCCAGGGAAGTGATAGTTCCCCTCTATACAGCATTGGTCAGGCTGCAGTTGGAGTACTGTGTCCAGTTCTGAGCAGTTCTGAGCACTGCACTTTAAAAGGGATGTGGATAACCTTGAGAGGGTCCAGAGCAGGGCCACTAGTATGGTTAGGGGCCTGCAGGTAAGGCCCTACGAGAAGAGACTGAGGGACCTGGATCTCTTCAGCCTCCTCAAGAGAAAGCTGAGAGGGGATCTTGTGGCCGTTTACAAATTGATGGGGGGGATGGGGGGAGTGGGGGGCAGCAGCAAGAAACAGGAGATGCTGTGTTTACCAAGGCACCTCTTGGAATAACCAGGAACAAGAGCCATGCACTGACAGAGAGGAGATTTAGGTTGGATATCAGGAAGAACTTCATTATGGTAAGGGTTGCCAGAATCTGGAATGGGCTTCCAAGGAAAGTGGTGTTCTCCTCTACCTTGGGGGTCTTTAAGAGGAGACTGGGAAAGCACCTAGCTTGTGTCATATGACCCCAGCATTCTTTCCTGCCCAGAGCAGGGGGTCAGACTCGATGATCTACTGAGGCTCCTTCCAACCCTATTAACTATGAAACTATAAGTTCAGTGCACATAGACCAGTTTCAAAATGACCAAAAGTGGTTTCCGATAAACCTGGTTGAATGTAGTATCATACTTAACTGCTTTGAGTCAAACTGCTTTATGGAACTTCTGTCTCAGACGCCTTCCTGGTTTAAGTCCAACAAGAGTCTTCCAGCATGTGCTGCAGCCCTGTGCTGGGCTGTGTTCTCTGCTCCAGAGCGCAGGGCTGGGCCCACCCCTCTCTGCTCTCTAGCATGAGCAGGGACAGGGACATGGCCGGACACTCTGGCCATGGCCCCATTAAGGCAAAATGGGCAGGGAGGGAGTTAATTCTTCCCTCCTTTCCTTCCCCTCCACCACAGCTGGGTTCTGACTGTCTTGAGGTGGGCAAGTGACAGAGGTGGTGGAGGCAGCCTCGGTAGCAGACCCCAGCTGCTGTCCCTGGGAGCAGAAGGGATGGAGGGAGAATTAACCCCCTGCCTGCCCCCTTCACCTTAACAGGGCCATGCTAGAATGGCATCTGGCCATGCCTCCAGCCTGCCACTGGACCAGTGAGGGGAGGGGAAGGAACAGCAGCCTCTGTCAGGGTGCCCAGGGAGGGGGTTTATTCCTCCCAGTACTTTTCCCCTCCCTTCCTTGTCCCACTGGCAGAGACCGAAACCATCCCAGCATGGCCCTGTTAACACCAAGGGGGCAGGAAGGGGCACCCCAGCCAGGACAGAGCAGCCTCACTCCTTCATCCCCACCCCCTGCTGCCACGGGGTGGGAAGGGGAGCTCTGTGCGATGGTCCCCAGTCCCAGAAGGGGACTCTTCCTCTTCCTCTTCTCCTGCCATGTCTGTCCATGCCCCCGTTTGGCCACTCTCCCTCTGCCCCCACCCTCTGAACCCTGCAAGCCAAGGTTGAGGTTTAAACCCCTCCTCAGTTATACTTAGGCCTGCTGGGGTCTGGTCACATGCCCCCTCCCATCTCAGTTTCCCTGTGGAAGGGAAAGGAGGGTTTGCTCTAGCACCCCTGGGCTTCTGGCCTGAAGCACTGCAGGCACGTACTTGCATTTCTGGAATTAAAAGGGAATGTCTATCCACTTGCAAGTTGGTTCAGTCTCCACAGGTTAGACTAACCTGCAAAGATTGAATCAATTCATAGCCGAACTTTTTGAATGACTATCCCCAGCCTGAAGGATTCCTCTGGCACTGGAAAAGGCTTCTGGTGCCATAATAACTCATATACCCGTCTCCAGTATAAAAGAGCCAGGATGCCATTATCTCCAGCTGCAAGAAGTATCCCTGAAGGCTTGTGTAAGTTATTCTAGGGATGGGCCTGGTCTGAAAAAGCTCCAGGACCAAAACAGCGTAAAGACAGTTTAAAGCCGCTTTAAGTATTTCCCTTTTAGTCCTGTGCCAAGTGTAGCTAATTGAGATTAGAGTTTCTAGCCCATTGACTTGATTTATAACAGTATGAGAGGAAAATCAGACCTAATAAAATCAAATGAGATCATTATCTTCTTGCTGTTTTGTATATTTATATTATTAGATATGTGCAACAAGCAAAAAATTGCAAACCCCTCCAAACTTAAGCCTCCAATTTGGGACTGGATCTAAAATTCATGACTTGACTTGATTATTACAGAACACTGGCCATATTTCAGACTCAGGCACCTAGAGTTATTGATCAAATTATCTCTGAGGATCTGAGCCCAAAGAACCTGATTTTGGGCACCAAGGGCCAGATCCTCATAGGTGTTTAGAAGGGGTGTACGAAGTGGGTCCAATTCGATTCATATTCGGCCCTAATCAGGGACAGTGATTCGATTCAGTGATTCAGATCACTGTCCCTGATTCAATTCAGCAAAATCCGAATCTGAATATTTGATGCTGATTCAGAGAATCAGTGATTTGGACATAGACACAGCTTTAAATGTTTTTTCTACATACCTCGAGGTACCAGCATGGCGTCTGAATGCTGCAATGCTGGGACACATGGAGCATCCCACAGGAGTGCAGGGGGCCCCTGCACGCTCCCTGGTGGATCCAGAAGTAGACTGAAAGTGCTTCAGGTCCACTTCCGGGTCTGCTGCCGAGCACGGCGGGGAGCCCCCTGCAGTCCTGTGGGACGCTCCATGCACCCCAGCATCGCAACATTCACAAGCCACTTAGTACCTAGAGGTATGTAGAAAAAACATTTAAAGTTATGTCTATGTCTGAATCTCCGAATCTTTCCAAATCTTTCTGAATCGATTCAGAGAGTTCCGATTTGATTTGGAGAGATTAAAAGGTCCTCTGATTCAATTGGGATTTGAAGATTCGGCCACTGAATCGGGCTGAATCTCCGCCAGATCAAATCGGGGACTGTAGCTTTGCACAGCCCTAGTGTTCAGACACTCATCTTCTACTTTGAGGCCTAATTGCCATTGTTTTCATTGGGTGTTAATTTGGGCCCCAAGTATGAGTTAAGGTCTTTAAAGTACATTTATTTTTTAAGGGAAAGTATTTACCTTGGACAGATGACAGTTATATTCAGGAGAATGAAAATTACTGGGTGAAAAAGAAGGTTCTGACACTGCATGAAATATGAGGTTTACACACAGTAGTTTTCACTGTGTATATAAACTAGTGATTTGCCATCTATTGATTTATGAACCATTTGTAAGTGTCTAATTTATTTATTTGTAGAGATGTATGGAAACTATGATTTGAAATGCAGTTTGCATAGCATCCAGTATGTCAACAGTGTAACCTTTCAATTTACTTGTCGGTGTAAATGTCAATATAATAAACCTGACCTTAGCATTAGTTAACACAAATTTCCTAGAAGACAAAGCAGTAATGATTTGCATGTCTTTGTAAATGGCATGTGCCTTCTGATTTTGAATAGTTTATATATGCAAGAGGTATTGAAGAATTACAGAGCATCACTGGTCAATTACACACTTGCATATGCATAACCATCACTTATTAATGCAGTGAAACATGGCTATATTTGATTGCCATTTTTTTCCAGCAGGGCCTCTGATTTTTCACTGAAGTTGTTTTAGTTATTTTTGATTTACAGAAATAGTTATTAGATCAGAAGATGACTTTTTTTGAAGATTTTAAACCCTGATAGTGTTCAGACTATAAAGTTTTCCTACTGGCTGCTTCCACTCTTTTTAAAAAATCAGTACATTTTATTTTAAGAGACCTCTGGAGCTGGCTACAATGCTGTGCTACACATGGAATCATGCATTATCATCATCATCATAAATAATATCTTTTCACACGTCTTGTAGTATGACTTGAATTATGATTACTTATCCTTGTGTGACTGGTCACCTAAGTCACATGACATTTCTTCTGCTCTGTGACCGATTGACCAAACCTTTTTAAAAGGAGAATAATGAATTTTGTTATAAATATTGAATAGTAAATAGGCTGCAAACACTCTTATTCATGCACAAAGGTAGATATTCATTTAGGGCAAGATCCAAAGTTCAAAGACACCAATAAATATTTTTGCATTGATTTAAATGGGGCTTGGACTGGACGCTTGATAAAGCGACTTTTGCCTAATCTTGGCCTGCAAAATACATATGTAAAAAGGCAAACCTGGTTTTAAAAAATGCACCCAAACATATTAGTCTTTCTACTGTTCCAGTATACAATACTGCATGAGTGGTAAATTGAACTGGCTGCATTCTGTAAACCAAGGACACAAACTAGATAACTGTGCCAGTTGCCATTCTTACTTCCACTCCATTTGTCTTTGCACAGGAAGGATGCTGGCCTGTCTGCTAGAACAGGCTATCTTGTTCCTCTTCTATTCCTTCCTTCCCCCGATAAGATTTTCTTTGTGGTTTGGAGTTCAATCAAAGGGGGGGGGAGGAGGAGACAAAAAAAAAACCCAGTTACTAAACTAGCTAGTATATGAAGTGTTTTTTTTTAAGACCAGATGTCATTATTCTACCCACACTATACTGTTTGGACCTGATTTTCAGTATGGGGGGGACGGGTGTGCATGTGCACAAGTATGTGTATGGATGAGGAAAGCAGTGAAGGAGAAAGTGCTGGGCAGCTATTATTAACTGATAGGTTTCTTAGAAAAGTTAAAATCACGGATGACTCACACTCACTGCCAGGGAGAGAGAATTTCACAAAGTATTCCCACCAGAGAGAGGAGATTTCACTTTGAAGAAGAGTTCTAATATCCTGAGAATGGACTGAGGGCGACATATTTTGAGAAGTGTTATCAAGCATTTTGTATTTTACACTTTAGATTCATTTTTCTTCAGCTCATTATTTATAATCCTATTGCTTGCTTGAAAATAACATTTGTTGCCCTACCATTTGTCACTTTCCATTTAGCACCTTGGCCCAAATCCTGAGACCAGCTTAGCTTTCCTAGGATTTGACCCTCTGATCATTTTCTTTTCCACAAGATCAAGAAGCATTTGTTTGTGCAGGTTCTTGTGATGATATGAATGCCCTCTTCTAATAGAATTTTTCCTCCAGAGAGAGCTCTGTGCTTTACAAAAGAGAATAAGTTAAAAAAGACTTTACAGAAAAGGGAAATTGAGGCATGTGGAGGGAAAGTGATGTGTGTTTGTGTCAGAAACAGGAATAAAACCCAAGCTGCCTGATTCCTACACCAATACTTCACCAGCTACAGGGACTCAACTACAGTCTCTACCATGCAAAATCTTAGCTTAGTGATTCTACTAGTGAGAGGTGGCATAGACTGAGATGGTGAGGTAGGGTTAACTCCTGGGGTCCTACCTGCACCTGAGCTAATCAGGTGCACCTGAGGATAGTTAGGACAGAGCTTTTATGAAAGGTACTGTGGAGAGGCTTGGAGGAGTCTGAATTGGCAGGGGAGGGGGAATCTTTGGAAATATACGGTCTGCTTATTTATCCATGTATGTTTTTAGGGAGAGGGTACATTTAACAAATAATAAGAACATGTGGCGAAAGTCTTTGCTGGTTGGTGGGTATGGTTTTTTGTTTGTTTGATTGACTTCACTAAACCTTAAAAAAAAATTAAAATCCTATAAAATATCCTGACTCCTGCAGAGGTTTTTTGCTGCCTACCCTGGGACTCCTGCTGA
>NW_005841865.1:226690-234168 GCF_000455745.1 Alligator sinensis
CCCTAGCTGTGTGGAGTTTGGACCTTGTCCTTCTACAGGCCTGCGTACAATTATATAATAACGCAGAGCATTGTTTAGAAGCCCAGGCACATTTCCCACTCCATTAAAATAATATTAAAGTTCTCCCAGGTCACACTTCTGGCTTGGCTGGCACAGTCCTCTATCAACGTCCTCTTTTTCTTTCTTTTTGTTTGTTCATTCATTCATCTGGCTCTCTTCATCCAGCTTCATAATGGGGTCACAATTGATTTGACACCCCAATCTCATCAGAGCTCTCTGCTCCATGGCCATAACCCAGCTGAGCTCCTCTTGTCCGCAGTGAATTCTGACTGTAATGCTAACGTTCCACTGTGCTGTGTTTATATGGATGCAGGCAACCCATTTAACAAGGATAAGAAAAACTCACAATTGCATCAACATAACCTCCACACATACATGCCAGCCCTTTTGGGCGACCCCTGGTTCCTGAGCAGTAGACTAAATCTTAGCCCCTTGGCTTCAGGCTCCAGGAGACATGACAGTAAAGCCCTTGAGTACCACTTGGCTATTCTCTTTCACTTTAATGCTTGTTTATCTTTGCTGCTTTTCTAACTCAGGACAATTGACAAAGCAAGAAACTGCCTCTCAGGCCAAAAAAACATTGCCACACAAGATAAGCCTCATCCTAATGTATACTTGTCAGTCATCTGGGTTTGCACACTATTAGGCTTTGAAAAGAAGAAACTTAGTCCAGTATTTACAAACACAGCAGAGACCCAAGCAAGCCGTATGCAGCTGTGGAGAGTATAGTTTACTTTATTTCACTTTCTCTTGTTCAGAAAAGGATGAAGTAGAAGAAATGCAAAGCTGTTGTCTCATTTTGGAGGGTGAAAGCTGAAAAGTCCCTTTGCATACACTCAGTGGGACACTTTCACTGCTCACCCTAGGAAGATGAGCAAGACCAGGTCAGCAGCTGTAAACCTGAGCTAAGACCAAAAAGGAGGCAGAAAGGAGAAAGAAAGGAGATAGAGTAGGACAGAGTATGGCTAGCAGGGGAAGAGTTCATATGAATGTGTGTTTTATTTTATTTTTGATTTATCTGAGCTAAGCATGGCACCAGCAGAAATTCAGAATGAAACTAGGACACAAACTTAATTACAAAACCAGCTGAAACCACAGGATTCAGTCTCAAAAAATTCACAGTCGTTCAAGGGCGGCATAAAGTTTCATTCTGAGTTTCAGCAGAAGGTTGTTGGGCCCCCAAAACAAGTTCAGTTAGTTGAAATTTAGTTTCATTTCCAAATTCAGTCCCCGACTAAGAGTTTCATAGTGCTTGGGGTTTGATTGCAAAACAGTCACACGGGAATAGTGGCAGCTATGCCTGTAGAATGCTTTTTCAAACACACACAATCCACTTAAAACTGTGAGAGATCCATAGGAGATATTTTAGTACTGTTTTATATGGGCCTATAATAAAACATGCCTTTGCTTCAATGCTATGCCAGTAGGTGACTGAAAAGCCCAAGATAGACAGACTGCTGCTGTCGCAAAACTGAAATGAGATTCAGACTGACTTTAGAGGCTAAGAGCACATATTCATGGGGGCTAGGGGGAGGTTAGATCAGGTTAAAAATGGCCATCTGATCTAACTTAGTTAGATCCTCTGGTGTGGATCTTACACTTAGACCTCATCTTAGTGATTGAAAATTAATCTAAACCCATAACTGTATACAAGTTCTGCACACCGACTTCAGGGCTGCACTTTTCCTACCTGCCCCCTTGGGATTGAGCTGTTTTTAGTCCCTCCAGCCTCTCCTCCCTCCCCTCCCCCAATCAGTCAGCCTTCCTAACCCCCATCCCACAAGTCACTCCAGGTGCTGCAGGTTTTATCAGCATTCACCACAGCTGGGAGCCAAGCAAGTAAGTATCAGTGCGGGGAGAGGCAGGAGGGATGAGGGGTGGTTTCAATGGGGGGGGTTAAAAATAGCCCATTCATCCCCCCAAGCCTCTCCCTGTGGGCCATGTGAGCCCCCCTGATCCCGCCAAACCCTCCTGGACCCCAGCAACCCCCAGAGACCCCACCTGCTCCCCTGATCACTCCTGCAGATGCTGCCTGCCCCCCCCACATAGCTCCTGCTGATGACCCTTGACTCCACAGCCCCCATGGATCATGCCTGCCTCCCATCACTCCCATGGATGCTGCTGTCTCCCCCACCCCTCCACATGTTGCACCTGAATGAACCCCTGATCCCCTCCAGCCTGCCTGGCCCTGTCCCATCCTGACTTACCTTAGGTCGGATGGCCATTTTTAACACAATCTAACCTCTGCCTAACTTCCTCCCCCTGGATGTCTGCACTTAGCCAGAGTGCCCAACCATAACACTTACTTTAGTTTTAAGTGTCGCCTGTTGACGTCTATGAGACTGAATCCTGGAAACAACCAGAGAGAGAGGGGTTTTTTCCCAACATGAGCAGACTTGTGGTTGCATTGAAAGATCCAAAACAACAGCTTAATGCAAAACACTCTGGTGGTATGATTCCCTTGCCATTGCTGTCTCTTTTTCTCCTGCTCCCCTGTTATAGACTTTGCATCATCCATGTGTTTTAATACTACAAATTCCCCCCCCCCCCAAAAAAAAAATGTGTTTCTGTCTCCAGAACTAATACCGATCTGCCAAGATTTATCTTCCAAAATATATCGATAGTCCTTTGACAATTAAGGTTCTGATACTCCTTTCTGGTATTTTAAGTGAAGGTGAACCAGAAACGCTGTGTCTGCTCCTTAAGGGAAGAGAGTCATGATGGATAAGAAGCAGTGGCTCAGTGGCATTTGTTCCCTTTTTTCCTGGTCCTGTTGGGAGTCCCTCTGCCTCAGTCCTCAAGACTCTCCTCAGTTATGGAGGGAGTCTGTCGGGGAAGGGAGAATGGCTGATGGCTGTTTTCCATAGTGTCAAACAAAGGACGCAACACCAGAAGCTAGTGCTGACTTGGTGCTTGCATGGAGGCAAAAAATACTCAGGGTGGAAAGGTGTTAGTTTCAGCACAAAGCCCAGGCCTTTTGTAGGTTGTGTCCTAAAAAGCATGGAAGTTCATGATATCATTGCCTATTTGCAGATTTGGAAACGTCATGGGTTGGATTCAAAATCCATTCCTGTCAATGGAAGGACTTTGATTTGAATGAAACGTTGAATCATAAGTTCTCTACCACTCAACTTGAATAGCAAACCTCATCATGTCAATGGGATAAACGGGAGTAGAAATGTGCAGAGGTTTCTGTTGCCCTAGTGATTTTTTCACATGTGTGGAGATGAACTGGGCCTGTCTGATTCATTTTTCTCCATATCTTTATTCACACACATCCATTTCATGGAATTTTACAAATGTCTAATCTCCTCATTAGGGTTGGTTTAGTTCTGCTTTCTTATAATGGAAGGATAGAGCATTAGCCCTAAACTAAAAGGAGTATATTGGAGTGGAAAATCCAAGTAAATTAAGATCGCTCTGATTTTTATTTATCTTATGAGCAATCATGTGTATACATGTATTATTTCTGAAGGATTTCTTGTTGATCACACATTGAACCATCATGATATCTGTTGCCAGTTAACGCCCACAATTATTTCCCTTACTATTGAGTTTGCTTTTTCACACATTCATCCCCAATTAATGAAGTCCAGAATTGGCTGGCTGCAGGAAGCTGGAGCCTACTGGAAGGCACCACTCTCAGACTAGACTTTGTAAACATTAAGTAGGTGGAGAGTTTCCTCAGACAGAATATTTAGGGAGACTAATGTATAACATTAGCATCTCAGTCATATCATGGATTGAACACTGAAATCTTCTACAAACCTCCTCTTGAAAAGAAAGCTGTATGTTTCTGCGGGAGCCCTGCTGAGAACCATGATAGATGAGAAAACAGTCAACTTGTTCAAACAAAAATAAAAGAGAGAGTGTGAATTCTGGCCACAGTAGGATCAATTCTTTCCAAATCACCTGCAGTTCCAAGCCTTCTGAACTAGTGTTTTGATAATGGGTGGTGTTTGGTTTCCTTACGTTCATGTTTATAGGTTAGCGCATCATTGACACCTCCAGCACTGCAGCTGTGTGCACCACTGCTGCGAGCGGGTTCAGCTACAGCCAAATCATCTTCCTCTTTCAGACATTTTGCCTTCATCCTTGAAGAAATACTGTCTGTTTGTTTAGGTGAGATATTAGTTTGCCCCTGGAGATCCAGGTCACTGTAAATGTAACACAAGCCCCATTTCCTGTTAAGAAAGGGGGGAAAATGCTTGCGAATTGTTTCTGATGTGCTGCCAATTGTCAAAGAAATTCAATTTATTGGAGAATTACTGTGCTCTTAAAGGGCTACAGTGGTGACAGATTTAGGGCAAGTCTTCAGTCCAATACGAGATTTGCCTGCCTTTGACTCCCATGGGACCAGGGCCTTAGCAGAGGTGAAGTTATCCCTCCGTGCTGCATGAGGGAGGAGGGGAATGGGGAAGAAATTACTCCAGCCAGCTTAAACTGAACTAAACTGAAACATGGGGAATAGATACACATGCTCTGGGAGTGGGGGGGCAGGGGAGGGACTCTTTAACTAGAAGGGATCCAAGAGCCACTCTAATTAAAGTGCCTGGAGCGTCATGTGTATCAGCATCCCTGTGCTGAAAAATGGTGGTGGGGGCGCTTTAATTAAAGCTCATCGAATGTGATGCTGAAGTGCAGTAATTACTACACTCCAGCAGACTCGAATCGAATCGATTCTGCTCCAACACGCTGTAATTACAGCATGTTGGAACAGCCTTGCTGCACACGTGTAGGTGCTCATGGTGCCAATTACAGATCCTTTAAGGAAATTTGCAAGAGAAACAAAGGGGTTAGCTCAAAGGGATATGTGAATCTTCATAAAGTTGGATTGACTGCCTTTACTTACTAGGTTTCCAATAAGCCAGACCTAAAGAAGGGTAGATAAATTAACACTGTATATGTGTGTATTTGTATGTTCAATGATAAACCAATAGAGAAACTTAAGGGGCAGGTGGAAGTGGCCCTCATGGAGATGCAAGGAGATGGAAAACAAAGTTGACCTTTTAGTGCACTGGGAGAAAGAGAATAATTACTGGTGGTGGTAGGAAGTTGTAATTTCTGTACTCTGGTAAAAGAAAAAAGTGAGACAGAGGTAAGATGTCTGCTATGTGTTTTCTTTTATCTACCTCTGTTTTTCCAGTGAGGGTAATGATGTTTAAGATAGGCTTCTACTGAGGACCCCAAACTTAAGGAAAGTCTGTATTTAGACTTTATAAAATTAGCATCCCAAGCCTGTCTCTAGAAATATTCATCCTCCATTTGACTTAAAACAAAAAAATTAAAACTAACATGTGAAGTAGAGTGCTTCCCACCAATGTGCCCACATATTAACTGGAAACCAAGTAGGCATTTTGATAGCTGGATTCCGTGGCTATGTTTATGTGCCAGCAATGGATCCCTGACAAAGCAGACCACATTTTTCTTGTTTGCATTAGTGGTAGAGTAATTGTCAAATCTTTAAAATAACTCCAAGGACGCCTAATTCTTATTTATCTTACTGCTGCAACAAACAAGAGCTTGCACAATGGTGAAGAGAGACCATTAGAATGACAGGTCACAGGAAGACACTGTTTTTAAGGAAATCACAGGACAAAGCATTTCTTCAATATATTGTATGGTATATTGTATGGTGGCATTACAGTTGGATTATGGCCCATTCAATGCTCCATAAATATAAGATTTGACCATTATCATCTGTATTATTTGAGGCGAAGAGGTAAAAGGCAAACTTTAAATACGTGTAATCTATCAGATTACATGCATTAATTATAGTGGTATCTGCCCATCCTGCATTATTAGGGAGCACCCACAATCCTCAGAATTAGTTTCCTAACTCCATCTTAAATCTGTTAAAATCCTTCTCTGTCCTAGTCTGGGACTCCTGGTAATGTAATAGAAATTTACCAAATTCTCTCCAGCCATTTGTAAATTTCATCAAGTGTTTTTGCTTGGATTGTTGGAGCACAGTAAAGTGGGTGGGCCCAGATGATCAACAGTTAGATTCCACTGCAATTATATAAAGCACTTGTGGAAGTTCAGATGGCTGGACTGGTGGAATATTCCTGGCCCTCTAACTTTGCATGAAGGTGCCTCATGCTGTGGAAAGTACAGTAACTGCTCCTAGGGGTTTTTTTTTCCATTGCGACTCTTGGACTGCTTTTATTAAAGAATGACAGTGAATGGGCAGAACAGGTTCTGAAATGATTATCTTATTGAAATAAAACTAATGTTTGGTTCATAAAATGATGCTTAATTGAGATGAGTTGTTAATCCCTGCACAGTTGGACAGGCTGGTCAAATACCATTTCCGTAGCCCAAACCAAATGTTTGTATGGCTTGTTAATTCCTAACTTTCTGGAAATAACAATGATCTCATTGGCCAGTCTCCTCTTCACCGTGCTCTGCACTTCCCTCAAATGTTTCCTTTCTCCAGTCCATCCCTTTCAGGGACTATTTAACCAGTGACATCTTACTTGTTCCTTCGACCTGTTGTTGGCTCTATCCTAAGACATGTTCCAGTCCAGGCTCTTCACGCTTTCCCTGTAGCAGAGCATCTTAAAAAATATATAAAGGCAAGATCAGTGAAAGTGCCTAGGTTATGCAATTACATTAATAAGTTATATCAACAGGATAATAATATGTTGGGATGAAAGGGAGAAATGTTGCCTTCAATAACCATTCTCTTATAGTCTGTTATGACTTCTGGAGATGGTTCATCCTCTCCATATTTTCATAAACCCTTTTCATTCTCTGCCTATGCTTGAAAATGTCTCCCCTCCTCTTGAAGTATGAGGCTATTTTGAGTACATAAGTAAGGTAAGTAAGGTAGATTTCTCCATAATTGCTGGAAAAATCTATCTTAAGCATTAGATGTTGTATTTCATCAGTGATGGTCACAATCCCATACTTTTCAGTGGAGTTAGATGTTTTCTTTCTCTCATAATGGAGTCTCCAGGAAAGACCTTCCTATGTGTGCAGCCCAAAATAGTGCTTGGAACACATTCTTGGACAGAAGAATACACTTTCTCGTAGAAGTATTGTACACATTCACAAAGAATTGTGAAAGAGACAGCTATGAATAGTAACACTGCTGCCACAGAAGAGTGAGACTTGTACTGCTGGAATGAGCAACTGTATATAAAGTCTAGTACCTGCTTCCTGAATAAAAGAGGCATTTCCCCTAAAAACACAGGCAAGTCTAAAGATTGTTCTCTTCAAGTCAGTCTCATCCACACACAGAAAAGAGGTAAGTAGAAATGAGTAGAGGGAAGGAAGGCAGGGCATTCTGGGAATAGGAGAGAAGCATATCTCAAATTCACTAAATCAAATTGTTCTAGAAATTAGAAAGGCAAATCTTGTGTTCCTTTTTTCTGTTTCTTCTTTTACCCAGAAGCTCTGACTTCTTTCCCTGC
>NW_005841865.1:234178-247225 GCF_000455745.1 Alligator sinensis
CTTCCTGGCCCATCTTTGGCTTCAGGTTTTTACTTAGTCACCCATCTTCTGCTAAAACAGCAATCTTCCTAAACATCTAAGACTATTCTTTTCCTTCCTGTTATCTTTTGTAGCTCTAAGGATAACCAATGAAAAACACCTTGACGAGGTTACCACTGTGTGATGCTGAAAGTAGCCAGCAACTCTTTTAGGTTTATTTTTTGTGCTGTAAAATATGACCTAGAAATGTGTATCTTTGTATAACCAGATGTCAACTCCTCTAGTCAGCCCCTTCCCCCATTCCCAACCCCCGAGCTTAACCTGAGAACCAGTGAAACGAAAAGCCAGCACCGTGAGTTCATGCCACTAACAAGATTAAAAAGCTGTGGGTTTTTTTCCCCTACTGCATCCTGAAAGTGAAGGAAAAAGACCTTTGATGTATCCAGAGCTCTGTTATTCTTTTTTCTTCATTGAGCTAATAAAAGGTATCATTATATTATCACACTTGTGTCCCTTCCATGTTTTTCCTGGCTGGTACTCTGCTATGCAACAACAAGAACATAAAACATCCCACGAGAAACCCTAGGTTAAGTTTATTTGACTTTTCTTTTCTTTCTTTTTTTCCCCCTCCTCCTACTTTTTTTTAACCTATGTTGTAATCAAGACTGTTTTGCTTACTCCGTTCACTGAGGTAGTTTTTTGGTAAAGGCAAAGATTTGCTTAGTGACCAGAAAGAAAATACATGTGACTGGTTTATGCCTTGCCACCCTGAATTGTAATGTTTTGTTTATTATGAGTCTGAGCATGTTTTATTGGTGAGTGGAGAGGTCATAGCCTTACATTTAGAACCTGTATTTGAGCTTTATGGGTTCTGGGATTTGAAACCACAAACTGTTACTGAACATTTTGCTGCCTTAGGTAACTGCATACTGTGACTCTGTGGGTAGATCATGTCCCACATATTGCTCTCAACCTGCCAGGACCTAAATCTGTGATACTTGCCTCTGAGATATGACAGTGAACCTAAAGGAGGGACATAAAGAAAAACTGAAAAGCCTGAAGAGCACCCTCTAATTAATCCCTACCCCTTACCTGTCCTTTAATATGTGTAAGTGTTCTCCTCATTCATCTCTTCATTTGGAAAGAAGTGCCAGTTACCAGTGTTTCATTTGTTCATATATTAAGTAGAAATACACTTCCAGGAGGTGATCTGATACCATGGTGAGAGGTACCAGTATAAGAACTGGGACAGACATGATGTGGGGTTCCCATTCTACAAATGGAGAAATGTATATAGCAAAGGAAATGGCATTTGTCCAAGGCCCCACAGAGAAACAGTGACAGGACCAAGATTTCTTGACTCCTAGTCCTGTGTTTGCTCTTTTAAGATTATACTGCCTTTTAATAGCAGTTAGCAATGTGATCAAGGTGGCACCTAAAAGCCATGGTGAATAGGATCCTTTAAAATACTGGAGACTTAACTTTTCTAAATATTTCTCATAAAGCATTGAATTAGGTGCACAGCATGTAGAGTAAATGAAAAATAGCCAGACTCATTATAATGCATTTTTAAAGCATAAGTAATTATAAAATCTCAAACAATATATATTTACTGCAATCAGTAGAATCACAAAATTCAACATTGCATGAGAAATGCTTAGGTTGATTAGTGCCACACACGTTATGCTGAATCTGAGGTGGCAACAGCTCAAAATAGTGAACAAGGTTCCTTTGTTTCAAGTTTATTGAATATCTGTAGCTCAGGCCAAATTCCAGACACTGTCCAAAAATTAATTCATGTAGGTTTGTATTATCTCCAGTTTACAGATCTGAAAACTGATGACCAGAAAATGCAGATAATTTGCTCAAGATCACACAGCAAGTCAGTGCAAAAAACATGATCTCCTGGCTCCCTGCCCTAAATTCCATTGATCCAACCATGCTACATCTCATCTGCATGGAGACACAGTGATCTTGTATGTGTGTGCAAGACTTTTCCTTGTCTAGTCATTCATGCCCTTGTATACATGTCCTTCATGTATGTCCAAAAATATTGTGTAGTTCTTGTTCTACCTTCGGTAGAAACCTGTCTCTGATAGGATCATTTTTTGTCAAAGCTCTGAGTGAGTTGATAGGGCAGATTGTACTCTTTAAAAAAAAATGCTGTGGTGGGAATCTGGTAGTGTATGGGCTAGTGTCTAGACTCTAGGCTACAGAAAATCAACACTCTAACCCTGTCATTAATTTGGGGTAATAGATCAAGCCAGAGAAATTGCCCTGTTAAAACATCTTCTCCCTCCAAATGTAGAATATAATCATAATACAAATATATAATTTCCCAACGAGTACATGTTCACCTTTCTCTATATTTTCCTGTGTTATTTTTTTCATGATCATTTACTAACTATATATACACTCTCCTTATTTATCTTGGTCTGCAGCTTCCAGAAGTTTTATGGTTTTCCCAGCCTTTGTAGGAGTTACACAAATAATTTGGTGTTCAGCCTTTGGGGCAAAGATAAAGCCAAGAGTCACTCAGGATAGGAACTGAAACCCTCTGGCTCATTACTGACAGGAATTGACAAGAAATGATGGCTTTTCAAAGGAAGGTATTCATGAAAACTTTCCTGGATTGGGTTAACAAGGAAAATATGACTGTCCAAAAAAGTACCTAAAGGTTTTTCTTTAATCATATTTTTATTTTTATATTTTTATTGAACCCCCAGGAAAGAGAACAAGTGGAAACAAGGAAATACAAATACATGCAAAATAATAAGCAATGGCATAGACATTCAATGTGCAAATATAGGTAAAATCCTCAAGGAACCTAAGGAACTGACCTAAAAGAGGGGGCTAAGAGATTCACAAAAGACCTGGATGTACTTCTAGTAATACATGTTGAGGTTTTGGGATGCAAGGGAACTATGGTGTAGCATAGCAGAGAACAGTGCTTTCACTTGGCCTGGATTATTATTACATTTACCCCAGTTATTTTTTTGCCTGACAATGTTAGTTTCTCCATCAGAACCACAGTGGAAAGCTCTTTTCACCATTCAGTGTACATTGGCAGACAGTCTACTTTCCACTTTGAGAATAACCAATTTTGCCACCAGCATAAGTTGTAAGTGTTTTGTTTTTTACCTCCCCAAAGGGAAATTCCCCCAAATACTCATAACGGATTGTCACGTCAGGTAGGGTTTCTCTTCCGTGGTTCTTAAACTGTGGATGATGAGAAGCACAGCACTTCATTCCTGGTGGTCACCACCATAAAACATGTGATAATCATGCATTGAGGTATTAGGATATTGGGGGGGAAAGGCAAATTTGTGAGAGGATGTCTCTAACTAAGAAAGAAACTTTTTATTAAATATATTCCCAAGTCACTTTCCACTGAAAAATGTTTAATTTAATAATGTGCATTTATCCCCAGTACTTGAGACATTGGTCCTGATTCTGCTACCACTGAGAAATAGATGAGTAACTCTCTATTTTTCATGCAGTTGGACATTTTTACTCACTTTTTTTTCATTAGCCTTACAAGCCAGCGGGCTGGTATTGTGTGTGCATGCATGCACGTGTATGTGCAGTGGGATGGATGATAATATGCTGGCTTGGATTGGGACCAAAAGCTTGTCTCCTGGGTGAGATGAGCTGTACATTAAGTGAAACTTTCATTATTTATCAACCAGTCAAAATGATTTTGCTATTGACAGGGCCTTCATTAAGTCAGCTGTTCCACTCTTTGAAAATATGGACAAAAAAGAAAGAAAGAGTATGTGGGGGGAAATTCCATTTCTTCCTAAATTGAGTGGAAACATCTTCAGGAAAATTAAAGAAAAACCTGAGAGGAGGAGAAGAGCAAAAGAAATAAGCCAAGCCAAAGCCACTTTTCTTTTTCTTTTTCAATCTCCCTTCCAACATGCTCCTGGTAAAATCATTACAAAGGCCGTTTATTTTTAAAATTGAAAGATTGGGGAGAGTCATAATGAGATATTATGTGTAAAAGTTGCACATAAATTTCCTCCTGTCATATTTTGGGCTCGCCTAACGCATCCCCTTGGCAGGCCGGAGGGAAGCTGATCGCTTTAGTATAGATTGTGTGCGCTTCAGTAATATTGCCCAAGGACAGAGCTACTGGGTGGCTGAGTTGGCTACATGCTGATTTAGAAATTAGCTGGGCTTTTATTGGCCCCAGTAAATTGTTCTCAGGAAAAAAAAAAGTTTTAGAACAAGGAAGGATGATTGGAACATATTCCTTTCTCCTCTTCTTTCTTTTTCAGGGATGCAGTGTATACTTACTGTATAGTTTTTGTTGTTGCTGCTTTAAACCGTGGAGCAGCACAGAAGAAAAGAGCTGCAACCCACTTCTGAATATCTAGATTCTTTCTTTACATTATCCTATACAGGTCTAGAATTGGACCATGTAGATTTCTACTTCAGGAAGGACTTAGACAAAAATTATGGCAGATTCAAAAGGGCAGCCTTTTCAGTTACAGAAGTCTGAAAACCATTGCCAAGGAGACCTGAAACTGTCTTGCTGTTTAGCATAGGGTAACTGTCAGTGTGTTTGAAGCCCCTCTTCACTGGCTGCTTTAGTGATCAGACCCAAAGCATGGTGAATCCATTGGAATTCTTTCCATTGACTTCAACGGGCCTTGTAAAGATCTTTGAACTTTAGTTCCTCCACTGTTCTTCCTATGCCTTCACCTTTCTACTGCCCCCATAATATCTCACTTGAGCTCTGGAATATCTCCACACTACCAACACCTAGAAAGTAGGTTTCTTTCTTTTAGGTCTCAATTTATTCTAAATCACACACAAGGCATTCAGAAACTCTGGTGACAGGCACTAGGGGCACGTCCAGATGAGCGCACACGTCCATATGCAGCACCGCAGAACCATCTGTAGCACTCCACACTGTGTACATTGCATGTGCAGGCATTCCCCATGCTTCTTATTTGTAGTGCTGGGGGGTGGGAGAGGTTGATACTGGGGGATCCCAGTGTCAAAAAAATCCACACTAGAAAAAGGTGAGGCTGTGTACATAGTGGCAGCGTGCGCTGCCCAAAGCCAAAGTCTGGCCAGCTGGAGCTATGCTTCAGCTGCTGGCCAGGCTCCCTGATGCCAGGTCACTGCCTCTGGAGTTCCAGAAGGCCCCCAGGACCTCAGGTAAGGCTGCTGGGGCAGCCCAGGTTCTGGCCCCAGCCTACCCTACCCCACCCAGAGCAACCTGCCATCCATGGGCATTCCGCAAGGACAAGTAGCAGTGACACAACTATGTGCCGCTGCTATTTGTCCCTGAGAAAATGCATGTGTGCCCTATAAGGCTAAGTAAGTACAGATGTTCAAAAAGTCTGAGGCAGAAGTGATCTAAGTTACATGTTTTACTGTAAGTGCTGTTGTGCAGGAACACAGATGCCAGGATTTACCACTCCCCACCTGGGTGCGGCTGCCTCTTGTCCTTATGTCTGTGCCCCCACATGACAGAGCAGTAAGGGGAGCAGTCCCTCATTCCCTCATTGCTCTGTCATGTAGGAACACACATGCTAAGTTTTCTGCCCCACCCTTTCTCCCTCTGCCCCCACCCCCAGCTGTTGTTGACAGCTGACCAGAGGCAGAAGGCAGGTCTGGGTCAGAGGTTTTTCTGTCTCAGGTCTTTGAAAGCCTGGGCCAAGTTCCAGTGCACCACCCTAGGAGGCAGGGTTAGTGGGGATCTGCAAAGTAGCCTTAGGATGCTGGTGGGCAGCGACCCAAATAGAGTCAGTAGGGATTCTGCATGAAATTTCAATCAACTGGTCTAACCTAAAGCACTTTAATCTGACATCACATTGATCCAGGTCTATCTTAGTCTGGGTTCCACCATTTTTAAACCAGTCTATGTGTGCTGAACTTCTGTTTGGTGATGGGTGTGGGCTGGTTTCCAATTACTTATACCAATTTATGGTTAATGTCTCTATACGGGCTAAAAGTATGTGTGCATAATTATAAAGCATCACAAATAATGCTAATACACTTTATTTTAGAAACCTAGAGAAAATATCTCTCCTCCTCCCATCTGTTTCCTCTCTCTATTGTATCACCTGAACCAGAATTTTTCAGCTGGCATTGCCTGAAACATAAACTAGAAAATGAGGAAAGAAATTCAAAATGGAAACCATGTAACCAAAAGGAGAGGATTGAGCAAGTACATTTTTGTATAGGAGACAGCAAATCTGTTATTTGGAAATGGGCCAGATCTGAATACCCTCAGATTTGGGGCAAATTTAAGTTTAGGTTCAGATAAGTATTTAGACTTCCAAACCTTTTGAATTTCTCCCATCTCAATATTTACATTTTGCTCTGTTTCCATCATCTTTATTATCCTCTCCTGGTAGCAGCCTCAAGTAAGGCTAGAAAGTAGGGCTGTGCAAAGCTTCAGCCCCTGATTCGATTTGGTGGATTTGGTGACCAAAACTCCAAATTCTAATTGAATCAGGAGACACTTTAATATCTCCAAATCAAATCGGAACTTTCCGAATCCATTTGGAGAGATTTGGAAAGATTCGATGATTCAGACATAGACATAGTTTTAAATGTTTTTTCTACATACCTCAAGGTCCCAGGCAGCTTGTGAATGCTGTGTTGCTGGGGCAGATGGAGCATCCCACAGGAGCATGTGGGGCTCCCCAGTGCGCTCAGCAACAGTCCCAGAAGTGGATCAGAAGCACTTCTGGTCCACTTTTGGGTCTGCTGGGGAGTGCGCGGGGGCCCCCATACCTCCCTGGCTCAGCAACTGCTGCCTGCTGGGTCTGGGGGGCACCTGGGGGCCTCCATGGCTGATTGCTGAGCTGGGGAGGCATGGGGGTGCTCCCCAGCACGCTTGGCAGTGGACTCACAAGTGGAACAGAAGTACTTCCAGTCTACTTCCAGGTTCACTGCCGAGCACATGCACCTACCCCCCACCCCCCGCCCTGGTGCTCCTGTGGGATGCTCCATGTGCCCCAGCATCACAGCATTCACGAGCCATGCTGGTACTCAAGGTATGTAGAAAAAACATTTAAAGCTGTGTCTATGACCAAATTGCGGATTCTCTGAATCAGTATCGAATCTTCAGATTTGGATTCGGCCAAATTGAATAGGGAACAGTGATCCAAATCAACAAATCAAATCACTGTCCCTGATTCAGGCCAAATCTGAATCCAAATCAAATACGACCCATTTCGCACACCCCTACTAGAAATTATAACTATCTTCCCGTGCTTCAGGGCAGCTTTGTCTAAATTGCCTATTGAATCAAAAGCACCATGTGCAGCTATTAAAACGCTCTCACCACAAGCTGCTCTGCCAGCATTTCTGAATACCCAGTTCCTACAGGTAACTCAGCATGCTTTCATCTTATGTGAATTGTAAAAGAGGCACCAGGGTTTATTAAAGAGTTTGTGTTGCTAACGTGTCATACATCATGCCATTAATTAAGAGAAATTCCTTTACCCCAGTTGGGTGGATATATAATGTTGGCAGCATGTATAAATTATCCCCGTCTCCCCACCCTGGCCTAACCCAAAAACTGCATGACTGATTGTACCCAAGGGAATCTGGTGCCTCTTCAGGTAATTCGCTTGCAGTCTCCAAAACCGAGGAATGAAAAGAAACTCTACATTCTGCTCTATTCCCCTTTAATTAGTAACAGAGAGCAGGGCTAAGTGGGGTGTGGCATTACATGTGTTCCCAATCACGGCCCACACAATGAAAATGTTTTCTTTCTGGGACATTTAGAAGAAACCTCACAGGGATATGGAGCTTTTTTATATATCTAATGCAATAATAATAATCACCATCATTAGAAAGTTAACTCCTAAGCTCTGTGACATGCTTTAAAAATTGGTTGGAGGTCAGATAGCTGTTCCAAACAATAACAGCCCACGCATGACCTTTCACACTGAGCCATATGAGCAGGGTAGACAAGCTATGAAGCGCTGCAGGCAGAGAATTTCTGGCTGATTGTAGCATGAGCCTTGGGCAGTGTTGTGTGAGGCATGAGCCCGAAGTTCAAGTGACTTGAACTAGGGCTTTCTGAATGCTAAACATGAAAGAAAGGTAACTTCTTTGTCCTTCTATCTTCCCACTGCATGCAGAGAAGTCATTTACTCCTATAACACCCAACCTATTTTGATCATTCAGCTGACAGAGAAGACTTTATTTATTCTGGGTTGTCAACGCAATGACGTGCAATCATCCAGCCAGCCCTTCCCCAATTTCCTGTCCTTTCCACGGAAACTTCTTTCTGAACCCTTGTGGATCTTGGGATATATAATTTGATGCAAGTATTTTATCTGACAAAATGTCCCCTCCCCTCAACTTGAGCCTTTGTGTTTAATTAGACCTGATCGGGAATTTTTTTATGGAACATTTTTGGAAATGCAAAATCCTCAAAGTAGAAGCTTCTCTTTGGAACTGAATAGTTTTGACAAAATGTTTGAGAGGAAAGGCTTCTCAAGTGAAAAACAGATAGGTCCCACAATAGCCCATAGCCTGGGGGACCTAGCATGTGTGTGGATGGTGGGAGATCCATGTTCAAGCCCCTACTCCCATGACTATTTAATTCATTATACAAAGTAGAGTAACTCCAACAGGAGAGATTGAGAGAGTGCCAGCCCAGACTGACCAGTAGCAGTGTGGTCATGGCACTCATAAGAGATGTACGTTATCTTGCATCTTAGGTGACTGTTCTGACTACCAAATAATTGGCAGTGCTGGGCTAGATCTCTCCCTCTTTTGCTATGAAAAACCTCAAAACTTCTTGGGTTTGTCCTCATACAAAATAGGAACATTTTTGAAATACTGAAGTTTTGCAGCATGGGAAAACTTTTCCCCACATAACTATAGGTAAATAGCTTTCAGAAGAGCCATAGCTGAGAATGTGTTCCTTATGAAAGCTGCTGGACAGTGAAGTTTTTTGCTCATGAAACAGATACAGTAAGGTCACCATCAGTGCACATTTCCTTAGCTCAACCAGAGCTGAGTCCCCATGCCTAATGAATTGTTACTTATATTGCCAAGTAAGATGCCAGTCAGTCCCAGTTACGCTGATGGTTTCTCTCATATAGACAACTGTCCACTAAGGAACAGACTGGACTTATTTCAGGAAGCCACAGGATAATTGCTTTCTGTCATTAATAAGTATGGCTAGATGAGAAAGGTCACTTAGCTGAAAAGGTTCATACCTCATTGCCAAATCCTAAACCATCTAGTTCTCCCAAACTGAAAAATAATAACCCTATTCATTCCCTAGTTGCTGTGTGAAATCCCCATAACTAATCCCATTGCTCTGTTTCTGTAACTAGGATACAAAAAAAAGCATTTTACAAACAATTAATAGCATACTGAAACCATCATTTCCTTGCTAAAGCTGGTTCTGAAAATTAGCACTGATCCTTCAGTGCTGATTGACGGTAACAGTTCACTGCATTATAAAGATAAAACCACCCCACTGGACATGAGATTACTAACGTATTTTCTTACTGGCCTACATGCCACAAATTGTAACTAGCAGGCAGGCAGGCACATCGGAATGCGCAACCTTGTTTTTCCTATGATCTAACTACATTTAAATGTGGCACTCCTGGTCAGTCATCCCCAGGCATAGCAGAATTGTTCTGCAGAAGCGTTCTCTCTCAGGTGGATGGTGGCAGCAATGGTGCTCGGAGTGTTCTTTGCAAGGTAAATCTGAGGGCAAATATTCCCACACTGTTACCCAAAAAATACAAGCCAGACAGGACCACCTCAAAACCAAACTGAATGTCATCATTAATTTGGTTGGTTTAGCACATTTTTATGAAGCATATATAAAAGGACTCTTTAAAATGGAATTTTATTTTTATTTATGTTTTCCTTTGGAAGATGCTTTTTAATCAAAACCCCAACTATTTGCAGCAAAAGCCTGGTGTGGATACATCAAAAGAATTTTGCAAACAAGTTTCAAATAGTTAAAAGGGGAGATTTCACTTTTAAAGGAAAAATTCTGGTTGTTAGGTAAAAATTACTTCTAATTTTAAAATTTTACTTTGTTATACAAAAGTTGGAAAGAGAAAATGAATATGCCACATTTTGAAATTTTCAGAACATTTTGATTGGCCTGATCATTTTTTTTATTGATTATCAGAAATGATTTAAGATTTCCACATTTTTATTCTAACTGAGCAGCACAGGAAACATTGTCAACATCTCATGAATTCACACACAGAACAACCCAAAAACACACAGAAAAAACAACCCAAAGTCAAGAAAGAGAGATGCTGACTTGAAGGAGAGCACCAGTAAAAGCTGAAGGCTGGAGAAACCATGCCCCAGTGAATCTCCACCAGAGACTGAACAGCAAGAGAAAATGCATCAAGGCCAAGTCAGTCCCAGAAACTTTGAGTCAGAAAAGGTTCAATATCAAGAAAGTAATGCCAGGATTTGGGAACAGTATGCCAAGGGGAACTGATACCCAGGGATGTATGTGTCACAAGAAAACAAAGATTTGAAGATCTGTAGGCAAGAGAAAGGTGCACTACAGCAAATCACTCACCAGGAGTGCTGAACTACAGGTTTCTAGAGGCGTTATGGGGCTGAATGTGCCAAGGCAAGTACTGTAAATAGACTGTAGTGCTGGTTGGGCTCTATGTTTGGCATATTTACAGACAGCTCCTAAAAGGTATCTGTAGCTTCCTCAGTTAAGAAGGCCCCAATCTCCCACGATGTAGCTCTAAAACAAAGCTGAAGACTCCTTTTTTTCTAGATCTATACATCTGCAAAAGACAGTAGGTACCACTGTACCCTTTTCCAGCAATAAGCACAGTGTACTGCTTTTCAACTCAGCACATGCCATTGCCATTTTTCCTTGGATTCTGCTTGGTTCTGGTAACCACCTGTATGGTCACATTGCACTGGTCATCCTGAGGTGCTTTCTTTTCTACATTCCTTTTCTTAAAATAATGTAACACAGGAAAACAGCATACTCCAGCTGAATTTCTGGTCAGACTTCTGGTATAGGGAGAGGAGGCTGCTCTGGAAACCTGAGATTTCAAACTACAAGCATGGGATGTACGGTGAGCTGCTTCCTGTGCAGCAAAATGTTAGACCTGGAGCAAATCCCTTGGGTTTCCCATTGCAACTTTTTTCCCGACAAAAACAGAGAGCTCTTCACTGAGTTTCATTTTCAGTGAATGCCTATGATATTGCTTCCATTTTCTCCAGCCACAGGGACACTGTAAGAATCTTCCTGTGATGTTTATGTAGTACACTCCATACAACCTTTTAGCCAGCTCACAAAAAACACCACTTTTTGGAGGGTTTCAGAGCTTCTTCTTTTTTTTTTCTTTTTCTTTTTTGCTTGCATTTTAGTCAGAAGTACACTTGTGTAGATTGGAAGTCAGCATGAGCCAAACACCTCTGGGACAGTGGTTCAGGATCTGAACCTCTTTCTGGATTTGGTATTTGCAGCTGGTTTCCTGTCTCTCTGAGGGACCACAGCCCCAGATCTGAACACCTCTGAAATTTGGCCAGTATCTAAACATGAATTCTTAAACTCTGGCCAGAGCTAGCGTGAACCTTTTGCAATAAAACCTGATACCATAAACAACCTGGGTAGCCTAGCATTCTCAACTTGGAACAAAGTCAGCCAATGAGAAGTGAAGGTTTCCCAAAAGTCACAACCCCTAGAGAATGAAAATGAAGCTATGGAATGGCTCCCTTTCAGGATTTCAAACAAGCAATTGCAGTTGAAAAAAGGTGCATATTTGAGTGCCCATTATGTGAGGGTAGTTGTAGTGAGTACCTGTGCAAATAGGCAGCTATGAACCTAATCAATAATTTGCAAAGATATTGGCTGCTATTGTGCATGTGAATTAGGTGTACTTTTAGTGTGCGCTGTTAACCACTCAAAATATTCTAATGAAAAAGTAACAATTATGTTCCTGAAAACGCTTATTGTATAAATATTGTCTTTTTTGGTTCAATAACATATTGTTCCCATTCCTTTTGTACCGCCATAAAGTTATCTCTGCTATTGCTTTTCCAAACTGGCATAACTGGCATTTGGCATGCAACAGCTGGTTCACTCTGCAATGATCCAAGAGCAGCAGAAGAGAAGGAGTGTAAAGAGGCCTGGTATGTTTTGCCAAGTGCAGAACTAAGCAGCTGCTTTGCATTTTTAAACAAGTAAAATGTTTGTTAACTGCTTCAATGCTGAGTGACATATCAGGTACACATGAGCAATGTACTAGGTTTGCCATGCTCCTGTGTGGCTGAACATCTGGAGGCTTCATAATGTTCTTTTTGTTTTGACTAGTGGCCTGTAGTCCAGGATATATACTAGGCCTGCGTAAAGCAGCTAGTATTCGCTTCGGATTTGAATTCAGCTGATTTGGGGGACAGTGATTCCATTTGGTGATATGAATCACTGTCCCAATTCAATTCAGCTGAATCTGACTTGGAGATTCAACTGCTGCCGAATCTCCGAATCAGCCAGGCCCATTCCCCGCCTGCTCTCCCAGCCCGGCAATGGTTGCCTTGCCTGTTCCAGCTCCCGGCACTTGTTACAAAAAAAGCCCCGACTCAGCGGGTGCTACTGGGAGGGGGGTGTAATCCCTGCTGCCCCACCCAGCGTGGGGGGCTCTGCATAAGCTCCCCGACCCCTCCCTCACTCCCCCAGCCCCCGCACAGGTGCCCCACGCAGGCCAGCTCTAGCCCTTTAAGAAGAAAAAACATGAGAAAACCCCCATACTCACTGTTCCTGCCAGCAGGGGGGGTGATCTCTTCTGCTGCCCACTGCCCCATGCCACATGGGGGGCTCTGCATGAGTCCCAGAAGCCCAAAGGCTGCTGCAGGAGCGGTAAGTCGTGGGGCTTGTCCTTGGTTTTTTTTTCTTAAAGGGCCAGAGCTGGCCTGGGCAGGGCACCTGTGGTGGGGCTGGGGAGCAAGGGGGGTCAAGGGGTTCATGCAGAGCCTCCCATGCAGAGTGGGGCAGTGGGAAGCAGCAGGGATCGCCCCCCCCACCCCAGGGAGTACCAGGTGAACACTGGGGCTTTTTTTTAAAGTACCGAGCTG
>NW_005841865.1:247235-255255 GCF_000455745.1 Alligator sinensis
GGGGGCTGGCAGGGGTCCCCTGCATGGTCCCCTCCCCCCTTCCCCAGCACCCGCTCCCCTGCCCCTAGTACTTACCAGCTGCAGCCACTGGGGACTGCCCGAATCCTCAAAGGTCTCCGAATCTTTTCTGAAGATTCAGACAGCTTTGAATCAAGCTATCGGACCTTTAAATTGGTCTCCTGATTCGATTCGGATTCAAAGATTCGGCCACTGAATCAGGCCAAATTTCCTCCAAATTGAATCAGCACCCGAAGCTTCGCACAGCCCTAATAGCTAAACTAACATTGTAGAACAACACTTCATTTAATTTATATTTTATTAAACACACATGCATGCAGACACACACACACACACACACACACACACACACACACACACAAATTACACTGAAAAGAGCATGTATATGGATGTGAAACCAACCACTCCAAAGTCAGGAAACTTTGTTTGGATGCATTATGATGATCACATATTGATTTTTTCACAGACCACTTGCATCCTGGGACTGTAGACCTAAGGTTACCAGAGGGAGGGGCTAACAGAAAAGATGAGAGAATTCTGGGGCACAAATATTACAGATATGACTGGCAGCTCTTTCATATGTTTATAAGAGGTTTCAGAGCTGCCAGCGTTTTACCAGGACCTCCTCATGATTGGAATTTGCTCTCCATAACCAACTCTGTTGGGGCTCCTGATGGGGTCATTAAACCCTGTTGAATAATCTACATTTTATTGCACAGCTATAAGACCTCTCTGTGTAATAAAAGTTGGTCTTCACTGGTTTTCACAAAATCTTATGAACAATGGAGGGTAGGAGTGAGTGGGTTTAAAGCTAGGGTACTAAAAGATTATACTGAATAGAGAATGCTGGACAAAGGAGTCTGAGAAGTCAGTGAATGCCATCCAGAGTTACTCTTCCTGGAGACATGAATGAGCAAAGTTTGGCTGCATAATTTCATAATGTACTCTCTTCCCCTTGTTGATTAATTGATGGCCATCTTATCCAGGATTAGGAGATACACACAGCATAGGCAACAGAATAAGTGACCCCATGTGCTAGGTTGGTATGCTGAGATCTACTAAGTCCTTCCCACCATAGTTCATGGTGGGAAGGACTGGTCTCTGATTTTGTGAACACAACAAGGACCAACTTTCATCGTGCAGAGAGGTCAGCTGTGCAGTAAAATGTGGGTTATTCAATAGGGTTTTAATGGCCCCATCAGTAGCCTCAACAGCGTTGTTTGGGGAGACCAAATTCCAATCCTGAGCAGGTTCTGCTAAAACACTCACAGCTTCGAGACCTCCTAGAAAGAATGAAAGAGCTGCCAGTCATATCTGTACCTTCTGAGGCTGCAGTGGAAGATGTGTCCCAGTCAGCTTCCATGGTGAACAACAGGTGCTGCAAAGGAATTTCTACCTACCTTGAAAATGGAAATTGTGGACACGGCTAAAAACTCAAGCCATGTGCTATCCTCCCTTTCCCAGAACATGTTCAGAGTATTGAACCACTGCCAAAGCACACAGAGGACCAGCTGGGAGTGCAGAAATCTGTGATATAGAGTATCCCAGCTTTACTTTGTGCAGAATTTGGAAAATCTGTAGTGAATGTGTCTGGGGATTGCTGGAAGTGAAAGGGAAGTCTCATAGTTGGATTCCATCCCTTCCTCTCCCAGAAAGTTCTTATATTATCCTGGGCAATCACTTAAACCCATTTGTGAAAATACACATTTTCACAAATGTTCACCAGTTTTGTTCATCATTTTCTGGGTGCCCATCCTACTCATCCTGGGGTCCAAGCTGCAAAAATCATAAGAGCCATACTTTTTGAATATATCAAGAATTGTGTAGGCTGAAAAAAATCAGATCCCACTCATCTCATATTAAACACCTTAATTAGAGGAAGCTTTTTACTTTAAGTTCCATGCTTCAGTTCCCCCTCTATTATATGGAGATAATACCACTTAGGGGTGTGCAAAATGAGCCCTATTTGATTCAAATTTGGATTTGGCCTGAATCAGGGACAGTGATTCAATTACTTGATTCGGATAACTGTCCCCAATTCAATGTGGCCAAATCCGAATCTGAAGATTTGATGCTGATTCAGAGAATCAGTGATTCGGCCATAGACACATCTATAAAAATGTTTTTTCTACATCCCTTGAGGTACGAGGCACAGCTCAGGAATGTTGTGATGCTGGGTCAGGCAGAGCATCCCTCAGGAGCACAGGGGGAGCCCCCCATATACTCGGCGATGAACCCAGGAGTGGACTGGAAGTACTTCCAGTCCACTTCCAGGTCTGCTCCCCGCCATGTCCCCCCCAGCTTGGTGATCAGACCCTGCCCCCCACCCCAGACCCAGGAGGCACCAGTCGCTAAGCTGGGAGAGTGCGGGGGGGGGGGCCCTGTGTGCTCCCCAGAGGACACAGAAGTGAACCAGAAGTGCTTCTGGTCTACTTCTGGGTCTGCTGCTGAGCATGCTGGAGAGCCCCCCATGCTCCTGTGGGATGTTTCATCCACCCCACTATCACAGCATTGATGAGCCACCTGGTACCTTGATGTATGTAGAAAAAACCTTTAAAGCTGTGTCTATGTCTGAATCACCAAATCTCTCCAAATCGATTTCAAGGGTTCTGATTCAATTCAGAGGGATTAAAGGGTTTCCTGATTTGATTTGGATTTGGAGATTTGGCCACCAAATCGAATCAGTGACCAAAGCTTTGCACAGCCCTAATACCACCTCATTGTTTGATAGCAGTGCAATGGAGATACTTTAATTAATGCTTTGGAAGCACTCTCATGCTATACTGACAAGCACCATAGAAAAGCCCATAAGGAAATTAATAATTCTGAATTTAAACAGAGTTTGAAAGGTGTGCAGTAAATGAGGTCATGTACATAATAATAAGGAGAATGCAGAATATCAAATCCCATGCACTGAATTAGATAGGGGTTCTATGGAAAATGAACATGGAGACTTTTGTAAATGCCAACAGTGAAACAAACCCTTAGGTTGCTTGTACATGTCACAGGGGTTTAGTCCTCTAAATTGAAATGGTGGGTTTCTAATTCTGATGATTAAAAACCTACCATTTCAATTTAGGGGATTCCATCACTATTATGCTGAGGGGCCCAATCCTCTTTTTTTCACAGAGCCTGCCTACATCTCGCATGGCTGGGGGCAAGCTGTTGGCAGACCAAGCAGCTCTGGATATGTGAGGGGTTCTGGTCCTTCCCTTCATGGTGGCAGTGCCCCCCAGGGCCACCTGGGTGGGCTGCTAGTGGGTGGGTGCCACCACCAAGGAGGAAGGTCTGGGGCCCCCCGCAGCTCAGAGTGTGTCCGCAGCTCCCCCCCGCCCCAGCCGCAGGAGAGGTGGGCAGGCTCTGCAGGGAAAAAAATGGATCGGGTCCCTTGCCACTTCTGCCTTCAGCCTGCCTCTCCCATGGCAGCCGTCAAAAGGCTGCAACATTATAAACAGCTACATTGCAAACTAAACTACATGTGGATGTGGTTTAGTTTGCAACATAGCAAACTCATTTAAATCATAAAACCCCCTACACGTGTACAGCGTGATGCAATTAAACTGCAAAACCAGCCAATTTTTGTCACACGTACAAGCACACTTAAAGTGCACCCTTTTTTGCTGCAACTTTGAGTGTTATCATGTAATTAAGAATTATACCATAGCACCTATGCACAGAGAAAGAACACAGCAACTTTTAGCAGCTCAGTTCCTTCCTTTGCCACCCAGAGAAGGAGTGACTATTGAAGTTATTAACCTGGAAAATAGGACTGAAGTACTTCAGTGGTAAGTGCTGAGGTAAAGCTCTTTTGTCTCATATAAGTCCTGGGAGTTTGAGATCTCCTGTTCTCCCGAGCCACCTTAGCTATGTATTGGTGATAGGTAGACCTAACCATGTTACAGATTCTAGTCTCAGTTCAGCAAATAGCTTAAACATGACCTTTAAACATCAGAGAAGTTTTGAGTCAAACAATGCTGAATCTAGCTGAACAGGGAACTTGGTATGAATACATACCAATAAATGATGGGCTTTATCCAAACTGCTTGACTGGCTGGTACTCTTCTAAGAGCCAACTTTCTAGTAAGATTTATGGTGTTTCCTTCTGCCAGTCGGACTGGAAGTATTATTAGCAGAGCCTTTTTCAGGGCATTTTATAATACTATTGCTCTTTGTCTTGACTGGAACCAGGAAGTGCAGAAGCAGCATGAAAAAGACAAGTAGTATGGGAGAAAAGTTCTGAGAAGCTTTTATGATCTCCAACTATTTGTTTTGGGGTTTTGATGAAGCATTAGTGATTTTTTACTGGAAATTGGCTCCCAAACTAAGCAGGAGATCTAAACCTCACCAGATTTGGGAAGATGTACCAAATCCAAATCAGGAATTGGCTCTAGGCATTATGTGTAGTCAGTACCTTCAAAATAGAACGAACCAATGTCACACTGTTATAGCATTCAGATTCAGGGATATTCAGAATCTCAGATATATATCACATCCTTAATTTATGACCTGGGTCCAGGGAAAAAGAGAGAGAAATGACACTTGAAGTGAACTTTTAAAATAAATTTTAGTTTTAAAATAAATTATGAGTCAGTCCTCCTTCAGCTGTTATTTACTAGACATTTTTAGAGATTATCTATTTATTTATTGCCCTCAGAGACCAACAGAGAGGAAGAAAATGCAGTTAGTTCCTCACTTCCTCAGATAAAGTGAGAGGCAGCACTTAATAAAGTATCGATGGCACCCCAAGGGGACAAAAAAAGGTTTGCATCCCAGAGGCCATACAAACAGACCACAAAAGCTACTACAGCAGCAGCACAGTCCTGACAGTGCAAGGTGCATGAGACAAGGGGGAAGCAAAACATGATTTGTACTGGCATGAAGTTAACAAGCTAAATGGTGTATAAACGAATAAATGAATTTAAAGGATTAATAGAACAAGTTAGTGCAGAGTGGCAGGGAAAGTCCCCTTCCAATCTCTTTAGCCAGTTTCCACCCAGATACATTATTCTTTTAAGCTCTATTCTTTTGTAAATTAAATTTCTTCCTGACAGAGCTTCATGAAAAACTTCATCCCCAAATCCATGGCTGGCTAATCTTTTGGATTTCATTTAACCCTGGCCATTTATTGGTCATTAAAAATCCATGTATTTTTTACAAGAACCATAAGTGCTGGCCAAAACCAGAATAGGTAATTACATTCTGTCCATCAAAATTATTCCAAAAAATTCCTTTGAATTAGATATTCATTTTTAATGTATGTCTTAAATCACTGTTAAACCTTTTTTTCTATAAAAGTCTCAACATTTGAAATCTAGATTTCATCATTTTAGCATCATGCATTATCTGTATTACTATAGTACCTACCAAATCAAACTACAATCACAGCTTCATTGTGGGAGGTGCTGTACAAACGCATTATGAGAGGCAGGTTCTGACCCAAAGAGCTTACTATTTGAATAGACAAAACCAGAAAAAATGGGAGAGAGAACATGTCAACAGTGTTCTGCCACTTTGATATTTTCTCTCTCAAAAAAACACATGGCAAATAATGAGATTAAGTCATAAATGAATAAAACTAAAATGCTGCACAAGGTTATTTTTATGACTGAGATTCAAAATGTTGTATGTTTTGGGGGAGGACCAGCTGATTAAAAACAGTCTTTGGTGTACATTGTTACCAGAGGTATGATTTCATCTGAGGCAGATGGAATTGAGGTAGCTTAAATCTAGCTAGCCTGGGGAACAATAGTGATACAACCATGAGATTGTGCAGAAGCCAATGTGAGCTAGCGGCTCAAGTAGGTATTGGGGGTCCTAGGCAGGCTTCTACAGCCCATGCTGAAGTCTGTGCTGCTGAGCCTAGGTTGCTACCAGTATTCAAGATAACTAGATTAACACTAGCTTGGCTACATCTACATGAGCTGCACTCACACCTTCAATTGCATTGCGGAACTGGCTATAGAGGATTACTGGGTGGTTGACATGGCTGTTGTATTCCAGGTATCTGGAGACTCCATCAATCAAATGAATGATATTTGACTCTAAGCAAGTCATCTGTTGGAAACAGCTGTAATGCTTTTGGACACTTTACCTTTGAATATGAGGAATGTGTCTTGACTTGTCTATAATGGTCATGCTATGAATAGGTTCAAAATGACTGCTTTTAGGAAGTCAGTGACATAGCCTGTTCTGTCCTATGGAGACAGCTCTTGGAGTTCATACCCCTGAATTGTCCACACATTAACATCTGAAACTAGTTTTATGCACACTTTAGGTGTCTTAAAGTTACACTGCTCCAGGACACGTTTATATCTGATCCGTGTTACCCAGTTTGTGTTTTGTTAAAATGTGGCCACCCCCCACAGATGAAGCACCCAAGCTGCCGTCCTCCAGCATCCCAGGATGCAGTGTCCCCTTTCCTACTCTCCTGTTCTTTGTGGATGAATTTTCCATCCCCTGAATTATGCTATCCAGGGGTTGGTTCTGGTGCCCAGCTCTCTGTCTCCTAGTTTCATGTTCCCACCCCCCACTCCACCCCACCCCATCTCTCACACCGCCCCCACCTAAATCAGGGATAGAAGCCTGTCCTGGCTCACAAGTCCTGTAGTGGTAACTCACAGCTGCAGCTCCTAGTCAGGCCCCTGCTTGCTAGCCTTTTAGCAGCAAGTCACAGCTGTACATTTTGGGGATAGTCAGAGGAGGGTTCTAACCTTAATGTGTGACTGCTCCAAACTTGAGCTAGCATTAACACCAATCAGCAGGTGAGCAGCTCAAAGTACAGTGTGTAACAAGGCCCTTAGCAGCATGAGGGATTTCCAATTCATTTACTAATGTCCCAGAGTCCTGTCCCAGCATGCACTGAGTTCAGCATCAAATCTGAATGGATTAATTGGGAATCTTATCTTTTTTTTCTTAACCTGTGTGAGAGGTTATTATTGAGCACTGCTTAGTTTTTCTCCTTCTCTCAGCCACTACTGGCTTCCACCCACACTTCCTGATGGTATAACATACAACTTGAGTCCTTCTCTGTTGCTACTAGGAAATAAGGGAGTTGGCGTTAATTCCTGGTTTTCCCCAAAACAAAATGCCTGAGTGTAACAACATGTATAAAATCCAGCAAAATATCAAATGGATGAAATGCTAATATCACAGCCTTTCTCTTGAGGAGAGTTAAGCCTAAGGAGGGACATGGCCAAAGGGTAACATGAGATAGGGATGAGAAAAATAACTGTTCTTCAAAAAATGTTTTGCTTAGATTGTTGAATTGCGGTCAAGTGAATAAAAATGGGGACAGGGTCTTTGCTGTCTTTTTACTGGGACAGGCTATGGAAGCCAATCCTGTGTGCATAGGAATATCTGGTATGCTTAGCCTTCGCTCTCCCGGTCTTATACCATATCCTGCCCAGCACTGCTGAAGTAAACCAGGTGTAAGTGGTTTCTGTAGACCAGCCAAAACCACATCACACTCTGAGAAACCGTGTCTTGAACATGAAGGCCTCATTCTCAAGGGCCGGAGCTCCTTTATCCCCACTGGTAGTCTGTGAAAGTATTTACAAAGGCTGGCAGCCCAAAGGAGCTGAATTCAGAATCTTGAAATTTCCATCCTTTGCAAAATAAACCTTCAAAGGAGATTCACAACCATCAGCAACAAAATACTTTCTATTCTCATCTATGTTGTCCCCCTCCATTCCTGCCTTGTGTTTATTTAACAATTAAAAAAATAAATCTACCACTTTGAGCTCAGGGGATTGATATTTTTAAGGTTTGTGGGGGGTTTTTCCACTTACATTTCCTATAATATGTTAGATTTTCTTTTTTGTATTTTTATTTTAACCATCATTTGCTCTTGTTGACAATAACAGCCCTCATGCTTTCCTTATAGTAGTAATTTTTAGGTGAGATAGTGAAGTATTCATAGATTCATAGATGTTAGGGTCGGAAGGGACCTCAATAGATCATTGAGTCTGACCCCCTGCATAGGCAGGAAAGAGGGCTGGGGCTT
>NW_005841865.1:261005-265733 GCF_000455745.1 Alligator sinensis
TGGGTGCCACCACCAAGGAGGAAGGTCGGGGGCCCCCCGCAGCTCAGAGTGTGTCGGCAGCTCCCCCCCGCCCCAGCCGCAGGAGAGGTGGGCAGGCTCTGCAGGGAAAAAAATGGATCGGGTCCCTTGCCACTTCTGCCTTCAGCCTGCCTCTCCCATGGCAGCCGTCAAAAGGCTGCAACATTATAAACAGCTACATTGCAAACTAAACTACATGTGGATGTGGTTTAGTTTGCAACATAGCAAACTCATTTAAATCATAAAACCCCCTACACGTGTACAGCGTGATGCAATTAAACTGCAAAACCAGCCAATTTTTGTCACACGTACAAGCACACTTAAAGTGCACCCTTTTTTGCTGCAACTTTGAGTGTTATCATGTAATTAAGAATTATACCATAGCACCTATGCACAGAGAAAGAACACAGCAACTTTTAGCAGCTCAGTTCCTTCCTTTGCCACCCAGAGAAGGAGTGACTATTGAAGTTATTAACCTGGAAAATAGGACTGAAGTACTTCAGTGGTAAGTGCTGAGGTAAAGCTCTTTTGTCTCATATAAGTCCTGGGAGTTTGAGATCTCCTGTTCTCCCGAGCCACCTTAGCTATGTATTGGTGATAGGTAGACCTAACCATGTTACAGATTCTAGTCTCAGTTCAGCAAATAGCTTAAACATGACCTTTAAACATCAGAGAAGTTTTGAGTCAAACAATGCTGAATCTAGCTGAACAGGGAACTTGGTATGAATACATACCAATAAATGATGGGCTTTATCCAAACTGCTTGACTGGCTGGTACTCTTCTAAGAGCCAACTTTCTAGTAAGATTTATGGTGTTTCCTTCTGCCAGTCGGACTGGAAGTATTATTAGCAGAGCCTTTTTCAGGGCATTTTATAATACTATTGCTCTTTGTCTTGACTGGAACCAGGAAGTGCAGAAGCAGCATGAAAAAGACAAGTAGTATGGGAGAAAAGTTCTGAGAAGCTTTTATGATCTCCAACTATTTGTTTTGGGGTTTTGATGAAGCATTAGTGATTTTTTACTGGAAATTGGCTCCCAAACTAAGCAGGAGATCTAAACCTCACCAGATTTGGGAAGATGTACCAAATCCAAATCAGGAATTGGCTCTAGGCATTATGTGTAGTCAGTACCTTCAAAATAGAACGAACCAATGTCACACTGTTATAGCATTCAGATTCAGGGATATTCAGAATCTCAGATATATATCACATCCTTAATTTATGACCTGGGTCCAGGGAAAAAGAGAGAGAAATGACACTTGAAGTGAACTTTTAAAATAAATTTTAGTTTTAAAATAAATTATGAGTCAGTCCTCCTTCAGCTGTTATTTACTAGACATTTTTAGAGATTATCTATTTATTTATTGCCCTCAGAGACCAACAGAGAGGAAGAAAATGCAGTTAGTTCCTCACTTCCTCAGATAAAGTGAGAGGCAGCACTTAATAAAGTATCGATGGCACCCCAAGGGGACAAAAAAAGGTTTGCATCCCAGAGGCCATACAAACAGACCACAAAAGCTACTACAGCAGCAGCACAGTCCTGACAGTGCAAGGTGCATGAGACAAGGGGGAAGCAAAACATGATTTGTACTGGCATGAAGTTAACAAGCTAAATGGTGTATAAACGAATAAATGAATTTAAAGGATTAATAGAACAAGTTAGTGCAGAGTGGCAGGGAAAGTCCCCTTCCAATCTCTTTAGCCAGTTTCCACCCAGATACATTATTCTTTTAAGCTCTATTCTTTTGTAAATTAAATTTCTTCCTGACAGAGCTTCATGAAAAACTTCATCCCCAAATCCATGGCTGGCTAATCTTTTGGATTTCATTTAACCCTGGCCATTTATTGGTCATTAAAAATCCATGTATTTTTTACAAGAACCATAAGTGCTGGCCAAAACCAGAATAGGTAATTACATTCTGTCCATCAAAATTATTCCAAAAAATTCCTTTGAATTAGATATTCATTTTTAATGTATGTCTTAAATCACTGTTAAACCTTTTTTTCTATAAAAGTCTCAACATTTGAAATCTAGATTTCATCATTTTAGCATCATGCATTATCTGTATTACTATAGTACCTACCAAATCAAACTACAATCACAGCTTCATTGTGGGAGGTGCTGTACAAACGCATTATGAGAGGCAGGTTCTGACCCAAAGAGCTTACTATTTGAATAGACAAAACCAGAAAAAATGGGAGAGAGAACATGTCAACAGTGTTCTGCCACTTTGATATTTTCTCTCTCAAAAAAACACATGGCAAATAATGAGATTAAGTCATAAATGAATAAAACTAAAATGCTGCACAAGGTTATTTTTATGACTGAGATTCAAAATGTTGTATGTTTTGGGGGAGGACCAGCTGATTAAAAACAGTCTTTGGTGTACATTGTTACCAGAGGTATGATTTCATCTGAGGCAGATGGAATTGAGGTAGCTTAAATCTAGCTAGCCTGGGGAACAATAGTGATACAACCATGAGATTGTGCAGAAGCCAATGTGAGCTAGCGGCTCAAGTAGGTATTGGGGGTCCTAGGCAGGCTTCTACAGCCCATGCTGAAGTCTGTGCTGCTGAGCCTAGGTTGCTACCAGTATTCAAGATAACTAGATTAACACTAGCTTGGCTACATCTACATGAGCTGCACTCACACCTTCAATTGCATTGCGGAACTGGCTATAGAGGATTACTGGGTGGTTGACATGGCTGTTGTATTCCAGGTATCTGGAGACTCCATCAATCAAATGAATGATATTTGACTCTAAGCAAGTCATCTGTTGGAAACAGCTGTAATGCTTTTGGACACTTTACCTTTGAATATGAGGAATGTGTCTTGACTTGTCTATAATGGTCATGCTATGAATAGGTTCAAAATGACTGCTTTTAGGAAGTCAGTGACATAGCCTGTTCTGTCCTATGGAGACAGCTCTTGGAGTTCATACCCCTGAATTGTCCACACATTAACATCTGAAACTAGTTTTATGCACACTTTAGGTGTCTTAAAGTTACACTGCTCCAGGACACGTTTATATCTGATCCGTGTTACCCAGTTTGTGTTTTGTTAAAATGTGGCCACCCCCCACAGATGAAGCACCCAAGCTGCCGTCCTCCAGCATCCCAGGATGCAGTGTCCCCTTTCCTACTCTCCTGTTCTTTGTGGATGAATTTTCCATCCCCTGAATTATGCTATCCAGGGGTTGGTTCTGGTGCCCAGCTCTCTGTCTCCTAGTTTCATGTTCCCACCCCCCACTCCACCCCACCCCATCTCTCACACCGCCCCCACCTAAAGCAGGGATAGAAGCCTGTCCTGGCTCACAAGTCCTGTAGTGGTAACTCACAGCTGCAGCTCCTAGTCAGGCCCCTGCTTGCTAGCCTTTTAGCAGCAAGTCACAGCTGTACATTTTGGGGATAGTCAGAGGAGGGTTCTAACCTTAATGTGTGACTGCTCCAAACTTGAGCTAGCATTAACACCAATCAGCAGGTGAGCAGCTCAAAGTACAGTGTGTAACAAGGCCCTTAGCAGCATGAGGGATTTCCAATTCATTTACTAATGTCCCAGAGTCCTGTCCCAGCATGCACTGAGTTCAGCATCAAATCTGAATGGATTAATTGGGAATCTTATCTTTTTTTTCTTAACCTGTGTGAGAGGTTATTATTGAGCACTGCTTAGTTTTTCTCCTTCTCTCAGCCACTACTGGCTTCCACCCACACTTCCTGATGGTATAACATACAACTTGAGTCCTTCTCTGTTGCTACTAGGAAATAAGGGAGTTGGCGTTAATTCCTGGTTTTCCCCAAAACAAAATGCCTGAGTGTAACAACATGTATAAAATCCAGCAAAATATCAAATGGATGAAATGCTAATATCACAGCCTTTCTCTTGAGGAGAGTTAAGCCTAAGGAGGGACATGGCCAAAGGGTAACATGAGATAGGGATGAGAAAAATAACTGTTCTTCAAAAAATGTTTTGCTTAGATTGTTGAATTGCGGTCAAGTGAATAAAAATGGGGACAGGGTCTTTGCTGTCTTTTTACTGGGACAGGCTATGGAAGCCAATCCTGTGTGCATAGGAATATCTGGTATGCTTAGCCTTCGCTCTCCCGGTCTTATACCATATCCTGCCCAGCACTGCTGAAGTAAACCAGGTGTAAGTGGTTTCTGTAGACCAGCCAAAACCACATCACACTCTGAGAAACCGTGTCTTGAACATGAAGGCCTCATTCTCAAGGGCCGGAGCTCCTTTATCCCCACTGGTAGTCTGTGAAAGTATTTACAAAGGCTGGCAGCCCAAAGGAGCTGAATTCAGAATCTTGAAATTTCCATCCTTTGCAAAATAAACCTTCAAAGGAGATTCACAACCATCAGCAACAAAATACTTTCTATTCTCATCTATGTTGTCCCCCTCCATTCCTGCCTTGTGTTTATTTAACAATTAAAAAAATAAATCTACCACTTTGAGCTCAGGGGATTGATATTTTTAAGGTTTGTGGGGGGTTTTTCCACTTACATTTCCTATAATATGTTAGATTTTCTTTTTTGTATTTTTATTTTAACCATCATTTGCTCTTGTTGACAATAACAGCCCTCATGCTTTCCTTATAGTAGTAATTTTTAGGTGAGATAGTGAAGTATTCATAGATTCATAGATGTTAGGGTCGGAAGGGACCTCAATAGATCATTGAGTCTGACCCCCTGCATAGGCAGGAAAGA
>NW_005841865.1:265743-289561 GCF_000455745.1 Alligator sinensis
ATGACCCCAGCTAGATGCATATCCAACCTCCTCTTGAAGACCCCCAGGGTAGGGGAGAGCACCACCTCCCTTGGGAGCCCGTTCCAGACTTTGGCTACTCTAACTGTGAAGAAGTTCTTCCTAATGTCCAGTCTAAATCTGCTCTCTGCTAGCTTATGGCAATTATTTCTTGTAACCCCCGGGGGCGCCTTGGTGAATAAAACCTCACCAATTACCTTCTGTGCCCCCGTGACGAACTTAGAGGCAGCCACAAGGTCGCCTCTCAACCTTCTCTTGCGGAGGCTGAAGAGGTCTAGGTGCCCTAGTCTCTCCTCATAGGGCTTGGCTTACAAGCCCTTAACCATATGAGTGGCCCTTCTCTGGACCCTCTCCAGGTTATCCACATCCCTCTTGAAGTGCGGTGCCCAAAATTGCACGCAGTATTCCAACTGCAGTCTGACCAGCGCCCGATAGAGGAGAATTATCACCTCCTTATAATATAAAGGTTGTCTTCTCCTCGCCTTACCCAAAAGGTCCTATTAAAACCTATTTTAAATAATTATGGCAAGCAAGATTTGGCCTACTACAAACATGTATTTATGCATGCCTAAACTTAATGCACCTTTACTTAAGACACATTAAGGTAATGTAGGCACACATCTACATGTGGACGTGCTAATGCATATTAAGGTGCATTAAATTTAGGCACAAATAGCTAAGTCGCATTAGTGCACATGCAGATGTGCTCATGCACTTTAATGTGGTGTGTATCCATTGACTTACACCATGTATATGCGCTAATGCTACTTAGGTATTCGCTTTGTCATTTTTAAGACACATTAACAGTGTGCACATGTAGATGCATGCCCTTAATGCACCTTAAAAATGGTGATTTTAGGCTAAGCCTGCTTAAAAGAGGCACATGTAGATGCACCCTCAGAGTGCTACAACCTGAACATGGACCTACTACACACATACTACAGGATGATTGTTAGCTCAGAAACACAGGGCAGAACAATGATAACACATCTGCTGGCTGCTGGTGCAGATGGCTGCACTCTTCCTGAATCTCTGGGCCAAGCAGCATATTCCACAGAGGCCAGGGCTGCTCTTCACAGCACTCTCCCATTTTTGGAGCGTCAGTGGGGAGAGGGAGGAACCATAAGGGAGGTATTATGCAAGTTATCTTTTATCCATCTTGGCACACCCATCTTTTTAGGAGTCTTTTGTGGGTGGCAGATGCTTACTGAAGAGCACCTGTCTTCTCTCTTGCCAGTAAAAGAGCCTGTTAAACACAAAAGAAAAAATGTCATCATTTTTTCTTTAGCTTGCTAGAAACCTCTTTTAAGGAAAAATCTCCCAGCAGTGTTGGTGAGCAATATGACATTGTGTGCATTTCTTTCTGCATACCGTATGCTGTTTTGAATGGTGCTCATTGCAATATGGGCTTAGCTTTTCTCCAGCCCCAAAGGTATCATACAGGACAACTGAGCCCATTAAGCTGAATTTTCAAATCAGTTAAGCTTGCAATTCCATGGGCAAAACATGTGTCCATCTTGCAGAGCTGCACAAATTGGTTGTAAGCAGTTAATAAAATGCATTTGCATCCAACCACCTAATTTGCATGCACAATTATCACAGTCACAAGCTAAAATTTAGGCCACAATGTGCTTTGCAAATGCAATTGTGCACCTAAACTGGCTGAAAATCTGGCGCATTGAGTTAAATTCTCACATTGTGCCTCCTTGCGTAATAACAATAATCTCCACTGCCTTGCAGTATAATCGCAATAAAGAGCTTTTTGTGATTCATTCAGTGTTTATTCACTCAGTAAACAGCCCTTTATTGCTTTTTTATACTACAAAGCAAATGAGATTATTGCTTAAATTGTCCAGTAGCGACTAGCTTCTGTCCTCTGGCTTGTTTGTTCAGTTTGTTTTTGTGTTGTGGTTTTGGAAAAGAAAACTTGTTTAAAATTAGCTCCCCAATAAATCACAGTAACAATGAAGTGAGAGTTTCTGCAGTGTGACAGATTTGTGGCTTTTTATGTTTGTAATGATGATGATATGTTTTCTAGCTTATTTATTCCCTTCCGCCTTTATTCTCCCAAACTCTGAAGTCTGCTGCAGTGAAGTAAGTTCCAAGAGGCTGGGAATTGGGAGTGGTCCCTGCTGTCTTGAGGTTCAAGGGATGGGTCTGTGGTCTCTCCAAGGAAAAAGCTTCAGGTGGTAAAGGAAGAGAAAGCAAGTAAGCCGAATGAGTATGAGATAGCATTGTCTAATGCACAGGACTGGGTGTCAGGAGACCCAGGTTCTGTTGCTAGCTGTAGTTTCCCTGGTCATATGACCTCCAACAATTTGCTTCACCTGTCCATACTTCAGTTGCCAGTCTGTACGATGGGGATGATGACACTTTGTAAAAGTGTCATCCTTGGTAAAGTCCTTTGTAAAGTGCCCCAAGAAATATGGATGGATAAGTGGCAAGTTTTATCATTATTGAAGCATGATAGTGAAGCATTATCAGCTGAAGCACGATCCCCCACTGTGGACCCCACCTGCTCCCCCCTAATCCCTACGTGTTTTCCAAGAGCCAGACTACAGTAGACGCCACAAAATTGTGTCGTGAAACACTCCTCAGTTCTCATCTCCCTAAGAACCAGGACTCTAAGGGAGCTCCTAGGCTCTGAGATACTACAGTGGAACACACTGTACCATCACATACATTGAAGAACAGACTAAAATCAGTCGTGATGAATATAAAGAATACAGGGTTACCAGGGTACATGGTACATTCACCGGGATAAAAATTGTATTTTTCTTTCCTGCAGGCAGGAACAGATAAATGAAATTTCTTACTTTATTTGTGCCAACTGACACATGCTAGCAAAGTGCTTCAGTGATAATTATTGATTTTTTTGTATTTATAGAAAACTAGTACCTTATACAATTCAATATTCAGGAGGTGCCAATTTTCTATGAATACTTGAAAATGACTTGGTCGCGTTCCACTTTTGTAATTGCTTTTACATTCTTAGGACATAAATTATATTCTTCAAATTTTACCTATAAATGGAACCTGTTTGAAGAAACCTGTGTCTAATTTTCTAATTTAGAAGGCTAAAACAGGGCATATAGTGTTGTACTTTGGTACTTAAGGTGTCATTTATGTGTCTACATTATTTTACACATCTTTAATGAGTTGCAGTTTGAGCACCCAAATGGACTCCCTAAATTAACTGTCCAAATCTGGAGCCTGAGGGTATTTGTACACATGACAATTTGCCCATGTACATATGACAACATGTGATGAAATATCACCATTTGGCTAGCATAATGGTGTCATCATGTACATGTGCATGAGGTTTTGTCATGTCAAACCACTCCCGGAGCGTGGCAACTTAGACCACGTCTGATGCATTTTAGTTTTAGTTTTATCGTGACAAATAGTACTACTGTGGACAAAAAGATGTCAGGTGTACATGTCACATACATATCATCTCACCAAATTATGTGTCCTAAGCCCTCTTGCCCACCAGGTGCTGCTACAATTCACTGGTACTTTCAGGTAATTTTCAGCGTAATTTGAAGGTTTTTTGTGTAATGAATGTTTTAGCACACCAGGTGTAGCTGCAGAGACATGGATCAATCTTCTGCTGACCTACTTTTCCAAGTTCATTAGTTAAACTAAATAAATATTTAAAAGAAACCTTTTTGTGTTAGTCCTTTCCAAATTCACTCTACTGAGAGCGAGGGTGTGTTGGTGTGTTGAAGAGTGGGGTGCTTGAACTATGCCAGGCACCCAGGAGCACAGGAGTACAATCGGATTCCTGAAAATCTGTACTTTCATTATGACAGTTATGAAAGTACTGTGTTTACACTTAAGTAAAATATGTCAATTAATAAAACTAAACAACTGTCACAGATCTGCACATATCATGTTGTGTGAGCTGTAGTTTAGTGCATTAATAAGTGTGACATACAAAATTGTAAGTCAGGCACCTAATTTAATGCTTTGAATTGCTTTAAAAAAGGGGGGAGAGGGGGACAAAAAAAGTTTCAATTTAAAGTTTTGTTTTGAGGCCCTCTTTAGGATCCTTTAAAAGCATTAGGAATTCAACAGGCAGGTCCTCTGTCTGAATAAATACTCATTCTCCAAGTATGGTGTTGGAAGTAAACCCTGAACAACTAGAAGTTCAGTCTTTCAGCTGAAGCATGAAACCAAACTTTATTCATGTACATCCAGTCACTAAAACATTGAATGGCACTTTAAGAACATCATTAATATCATTTAAGTAATCCATGTATTTATCCTTCATGTATTAAAAGTATCTAAACCAATGTAAGTGTACCATAGGGGTATTCTTCAAAATGAAACAAGGCATTGGGATTAATGTTTTGTGTCTCTACATTTCTATTTCAGCTGCAAATGCATTTAATATTCTTCTCCACTTCCTTGTCTATGTTGATGCTCGGTGTTGGGGGTACACATTTTACCATATGATAGTGATTGAGATGGTTGTTATGTACAGGAGCGCAAGTCCCAATTCCATGGAAACATGGCAAACTCCCATTGATTTAAGCGTCAATGAGAGCAGTTCTGAAGCTAGTAAAGTGACCCATCAGTGGTTGCCACATGGGAAGCCAATATAATGTACAAAACAAAATGTGCATTATGTGAATAAGGTACAAATCACATCCAAGGATTGAGCAGCAACCCATTAAATAAGTCAAGGTTCCATGGCAAAGGGTTGTTACAATAGAGTTTATTTTCACATGCTGTAGATCATCCAGTAGGCATAGATTAAGAAGGGCATTTTCAAAGTCATAAGTGGCAGCTAGGTATTTAACTTTGATTAGCTTTCATCCCCTTTCATTTTCACTCCTTTAATTATTCTAATATTATAAAAGCCAAAGTCTGTCTGTCTGTGTCTGTCTGTCCATCCATAACACTTTATTTCCACTCTGATGGGCTGATGGAAACAGCCAATCAGAGTGCTCCAAGCGTGCGGGAGCACCACCATGATTCTGAAGCCGCGCTGAGGACCAGACAGAAGGTAGGCCCCGACTCCACTCCCTACAAGAGGCAGAACGACAGCAGCATGGGGCATTAGGTGGCAGCTCTCCATCCCAACCCGCTCCCCACCTGCCCCTCATCATTCTCAACAGGTAATTGGCTAGTAATAAAATAAGCCACTGCCAATAATACATGAGGAGGGAACTGCTTTGGGAATTGTTGCCTAAAGCAGTGGGGCCCAACTTTTTTGGTAGGCATGCCACAAATCAAGCCCTGGGTCATCCTCAAGTGCTACTCCAGTCCTCGTCGTCTGTCTGATCTGCTGCTCTGCTTTCTGATCCCTGCCCCATCTGTTGCTGTGCTGCCTGCCCCCTTCTTCTGCCTTGTGCATACCATGCAGAGGCAGCCTGTGCCCCTTCTAGCACAGGCAACACAGGCTGGCCACCCCTGGCCTGAGATTCTCAGGTTCCACTACGACTTTAAAATTGAAATATTAACTTCCAACAAGCGTGCACAGTTACATTCAAGCAGACCATTACTTCCTTGGGAGTTCTGTTTGTGAAAGAACTGAACCTCTAGCATTGGGGTGTATATGTACACATGCTTGTATCAACCACTTTAGAAAATATTGTACTTTGCTGTGTACCATTATGACAAATCCCAAAAATGTACCGTATTTGTTCCCCTTAGCAAAGCTCTCCCTTGATAGATATTAGGTCCATAGAGTAAAAATGATTTGATGTGCCATATTTTGGTTTGGTACCCAGAAAAAGTATCTATTTAACCATGAACCAGTATGCTTTTCTTTATCAAATCTATTTTTTTTATTGCTTTAAAGCCTTTTGTTGCTTGAGGAATTTATTCTTACAGCAAATTTGTTCCTTTAACTGCACTTCATTTTTAAAAGTCTTCAGTTTTAGATCACTAGGCCTTTTGGTTTGGTGCCTGAAGCAGATGGCCTATTTAATCAAGAGTGATGAGACTTGTGGTTAAGGCACTGAATGGGGTCTCAGATCTGGATTCAGTTCTGTCACTGGTTTTCTGAGTGCTCTTGGGCAAATCACTTCACCTCTCTGTCTCAGTTACTCAGCTGTGGAAGGGAAATAATTAGTATCCCTTTCTTCCCCCTCCTCTTTATCTTGCTTTACCTGTTTAGATCACAAACTCTTCTGTAGCAAATCTGTCTCTTGCTTTTAGTTTGTATTGTGCCTGTCACAATGGGGCCCTGATCCCAGTGAGGGCCTCTGGGCCCTACTGTTCCAGGAAATAATAATAATAACTTTAAAAAAGGGATCTCCATAGACTATCATGCACATTCTTTCAGTTGTTCCCAGCACAGCCCCAGAGACACTAGAAATATGCTGTCTTTTGAAACATGGCCCATGGACATGATTAAAAGAACTGCCTCGAATCATCCCAACTTTCTTACTATGAAACAGCAGCCACAGCTCCTTCTCTTTTTGATTTTCTCTCTCTCTCTTTTTTTTTTTTTTTAACCTGGCAGCCTTAGTCAATAAGCCATAAGCGCCTAGCTAAGAAGAACTGCTGTCATCAGACGAAAAGGCCTCCAAGTCCACTTCCCTAACAACCTATTTTAATAACAAGAGCAATAACGGGATTTATTATGCATGCGGCTTTCTGCAATCATTTCTGAAGAGAAAATTAGTTTGAAGCCTCGGGCGACAGTTGAACTCTCAGAGGCGCCTAAAATAAAATAAGGGGGGGAGTGGAAAAATAATAACTGAAGAAAAAGGGAGTGTGATGGGAAAAGTTATTGGAGGAAGCGTGCTGGTAAACTTTATCTGTGACGCTCTCATCTTCTGGGAGGGTGAAAGCTTTGTCTCAGAGCTCAGTCAGTTTGCAAATGCTACGCTGTCTGGCTCCCTTTGATACTGCAGACACTGATGGGGGGAGGGAGATCAGGGCACTGCATGCATTGTACGGCAAGCTTTGGTGCTGCATTGCCTTTGACGTTTAGATTTACTGCACGGGTGGAGCTGCAATAAATTCCTAATGCCTATGTGCTGGGGAGTAAATCTCTGCTGTGTGGATAGGGGTTAAAAAGGGGAAAAGCCACGGTTGAGCCCTTGGGGAGGGGAGGGATAGCAACCAGCTGGTGATTAACCCTTTAGTAGAGCTGGCCAAAGACATACCAGTGAGTCACTCCATTGGGCCCCACTTTTTGTGGATCTCTGGTCTTTCATTTCCACCCCAACACAGAGAGAGAAAAACAGAGAGAGAGAGAGAGCAAAAAACAGGCTCTCTCATCAGTTGTAATCAGCCCTACTGATTCACATGCTTAGAAGCCTAGGCTGGAAATCCCGATCTGCCATGGACTCACAAAAGCAAATATGCTGGTCTGGGCTGTATAAGTCCCACTGACTATCTGTGAGCATTGCTACCTCTGAAAGAGGCACAGCTGCTGTGACTGAAAGATGTAGTATTTTAGTGTAACACAGCTGTAGCCTCTGCAGATTTCAAAAGTTTGTCTTAGGTACGTCACCCACAGAGTTTCACAGGACAGAGCTAACCAAGCCTAGGAATGGCTCTACCCTGAAGAGACAGCCTCAGCTTGAGGGGTACAATTAATTTCCTGAGCAAATTACTGCTGTAGCATCTGTTGGTGATGCACCTCTAGGCCTTCCTCCAAAAGTGCTTTTTTCCAACAGAAACTTAAGAAGGTAGCAATAGAACCATCCTCTACTGTCTTCTTGATATGACTTCCCCTTGCTGGTGCAAGGGGGTTGGATTTGCACCTGTAGATGAGACTCTATAAACAAACAGCTCATGAAAATACCAGCAATATGCTCTGTATCCACCAGACACAACACAGCTTGCTTCCTCCCCTTCTCCTCTCTCCCTTGAATATCTATTTCCCCTTCCTCCTTGCTGTGAGCACCTCCAGCTCAGATAAAAGTTTGATCAAGAACCAGTGCTTGAAGCACACATTAATTGTTCTTCTTACAAGAAAATGTAAGGGAGAGGTGTGTGTTTGCATGTGTATGCTAAAGGCAATGTTTTGTGGAGTTGCATACTCTTTTTTTAATTATTTTTCTTCTGGCAATGCATGAATTCAAATGCTAGAAATACTGTAGATCTAGCTGACTGAGACCATAATCTCAAACCCGCTATTAGATGCTCCTGGCTTTTATGGTTTGAGGACAGACTACTTGCTTCAAGTCTGGAATTCTAGGCCCATCCTCTTTGAAATGTGAGTGGAGGCCAAAGGAAATAAAATGTGGTTATTGTTTAAAAAGACGTCTTACCAGTATATGATGGCTGAAAGGGGACATCAGAGAACAGGGTCCTCTGCTGGATTCTTCTGGGCTCTTAGTTAACCAAGTAATTCCATAGTGATATGTATGGCTTGTATTTAAAAAAAAAGAGTGTACTGGAATCTTTTGGCCATTTGGTTTTTGTATCTTTAAGATCTAACTGCTTATTCAGTCTAAAGACCAGGATTTAATAAGACAGTTGTATGTTATTTAAATACCAATTGATTATTAAAAACATATTTATTTATAACTACACATCATAACATACTTAGGGATATAAAGCCAATCAGATCAGTGGATTGGTTGATGAACATTCCTTCCTAACCCCATCATTTTATATATAGAAAGGAGGTTGACTTATGCCGCAGGATAGAGCTAACTGACTTTATGGGTCATTTCTTCCTTTGATGAATACTAGTAACTCCCATTAATGTTAATAGGACCTATGCATTCATATTGAGCAGGAAAAATGGTTTTCCTTAAATGAGTCCATTGACTTTGTTGGGGTGTTCCAATCTTGAGGTTACATGCAGGGCTCTGTTTTAATAAAATATGCCCAATATATTCTTTGAGTAAGTTCTTCTTTCAGTGCTTTCTGATAAATAGTGCCCAGAGGGTCCTTCTATTTGTATTGTGGGCTGTCTCATAAACAGTTCTGCATGGGGCTGCATGACTGCAAAGCAAAACCTTATTAAGAATGACTCACCTAAATGTGGATAAATGTATTTCTTGATATAAAGTAGAATTCTACAAGATAACAGTACTAATAAGAAAAATCACTGTATTTTTGAAATTCCTTAATTTTTTGCACACATGCCTGCATTCATGTATGCACAGATGCATGCATCATAATAAGTGTTCAACAGCATGCAACAGTAACACAGAATAGTATATGGAGGTGCGCGGTGTGGGGCTTTGGAAGACAGCTGATACCTGCCCAAACTGAGCTGTGCAAGTCATTGAGATTAACACCTATATACTTAGGAATGATGACAGAGGGGTTTAACCAGTCTAAAGCTGCATTCATTCCTGTGTGGAATCCCTTCATGGTGTGGAACAAACCTTTACAAGGAATTCATGGAACACAAGGTGGTAGGAGAACACAGGGAAAACAGCTGGAAATCAGGAAGCATCACGGATGTGCAGAGCCTCTGTGTGTGAATGATATTGCAATATCTCTGATCCTCTGAATTCCATATAGGATAGGAGTCAACGTCTTTGCTTCAGAGGGGATAAAGTTAACAGAGATTAATTAATGCAAGGGGAATATTAAGGAACTTTAGCCTTTGGCCTTCTCCTGTGACATTCTTGTGGGAGAAGAAAATCTGGTTTCCAATTCTCTTAACCACTTTAAAGTTAATAGTAAATGGAGAACCCTCATGCTTTCTCCTGGTGCTCTCTCTCCCTTTCTTTTCTTTTGGATCAGTCTTGCTCTCTGTTACTTCCAAAATTTGTCAGTTAGCAAAGGGCCCAGCAGAATTAGAGATCTTTCCTGAATCTGCTTCCAAATGTAAAGTGCAGATGCTATTGCAAATACTGATTTTGTTACTCAGAGCAAACTTTCACAGCACAGCAGGTCTGAATTGCTGCCAAAAAGAAATAAAATATGATACAGTATCTATATACATAGTGTGTGTGTGTGTGTGTGCATGTGCATGCATTTGTGTAGGTGGGTGCATGTGTTTAAGAAAATTAATCCCAAACTAAGTGATATACTAATGGAGAACAAAAACAAGATCTTGGTTCTTTGAGGAAAAAAAGACCTGTTGAGAAATTATTTCAAATTTGTTGAAATCCCATATCTCAGTGGCCTGATGAATTAATTGTGTGCAGTTAGAATGGTCTGTTTTCCCTCATGTAATTTGCACTGACACCTGAGACTTACAGGGATGTATCCTCAGCTTGTATAAAACAGAATAGGCCCATTGGACTCAATGGGCACCTAACACATGGAGCTCTGATTCAGTGGAATTCCAGCTCGTTGGGGCAGACTTGATTAAACAAGTCTGCTGGAGCATGACAATTGCTGAGCACCAGCAACCTTCTGCGTCTCATGTGTCAGTGTCCCCACACTTAAAAATGGTGGTGGAAGCACTTGATCTAAAGCTCATTGAACAAACTTTAGTTCAAGTGCCCCTACCACCATTTTAATTAGAGGAGCTCTTAGAGCTCCTCTTATTAAAGCACTGCCCCGCTCCCTACTCCCAGACAATGTGTAAAAGTATCCCCACCATTTTACACCATCTGAAGATCTGGCCCAGAGGAAAAGTCCTCATCTATGTTGTTATATTAATATCACCAAAACCTAACACCTTGTTGGGCTGAATTCTTTTCTTTTAACAGGCTTTTTGTTGTAGAGGTTGTGGTGGGCCAGTAGAAGGTGCTTCTGCACTGAGCTGCCCACCTCACTGCACCTGACCAAAAACCATGCTTCAGGTGTCTCCCTGGGGGCACCTACATATGGCCAACCCTCTCCCTGAAGCACACCCGCAAGCCTGGGGTACCGCCACCACCACCCAGGCCTGGGTCTTTGTTAGGGCTCTGTGCAGCCCAGGGTACACAGATCTTGTAGACCTGGGGGGAGCTTAACCCACTGTGGTACTTTGAGGAGCTTCCTTTTAGCCTGAAGCATTCACAAGTAGCCTCCTGTACTGGAGGAAAGTAAAACACCTACACCCACCTTAGCAAGCTGAGAGAAGGGGGCTTTAAAGGCTAGTCTCACCCTCATAAGCATATGCAGTAAAGCATGCTATAACAGTTAGCTTTATTGATCAAAGAGGGAGAGAGTGAGAAAGGAATACAAAACAATGGAAAATTGATAGAAAACCCACTTGAGCAAATCAGAATGAGCTTGTTGACCCTTTTGATACACGTCTAGTTCACTGAATACTAAGTTACCAGCTAAATTTCAGGTAAGTTACTCACATGTTCATCCAGATACCACTGGAGCTCTAGAGACTGATTGCTTGTTTCAGTGTCCCAAAATGTCTGATCCCTCCAAAATGGAATGACCCCCTTTTAAAAGCTTTTGTGACCTCATCACTAAGTTCCCAGCATAGATCAGTACCCTAGAACACAGCTGTTGCAGGCTGCTTAGTTTGAAAAACATCAGCAACCTTAGGTGAGAGGGGACTAGGGTTGCACAGAACAAAGGAAGAGTGAGCTCCCCATTCCCTCATGAATTTCTCTAGCCCAGGTCACAGCTGTCCAGGTGACCAAGTGCACTTAATCATGCAGCTAGAGTAAGCCAGCAGAGGGGGCTGTTTTAGACCAGGAGACAGAGAGAGAGGATTTTTTCACAGAAGTATTCATTTAATTTTTGTGCAAATATTCTGTGAAATGCATTTTGGGTCAATACTTAGCAAACATCTTCAATTAACAGATCTCTTGATAAGGTCATTTTTATTGTATTTTTTTCCACTTCATGCACTGTAAAAATCCATTCCTACAGGATGTTTCTCCATTAACCAGAAAGCTAGGGAAACAGAGCTTCATTATATTTCCATAACCATCTTAGTTTGATTTGGAGAGAATGTATTTGTTTATTAATTAACAGGGATTTGTTTAAGTTAGTGCCACCATACCAACACTTCCTTTGTATAATTAAGTGGATTATTTTAAAATGTCAATCAACATGGGGCCCAGTCCTGCTCCTGTTAAAGTCAATGGGAAAACAGTGACTCAAAATGAGAGCAACATATAGCCAAGATTTATACTTTTATGGCAACCTCTTTATTCTTCAATCATAGTTGCTTCTAAGATTCCCATTACTGTAACATCTCTGAGTTCCAGATGATTTTTTTATTATGAATATGTTCTATGATGGGTGCTACAAAGCTAAATATATTGTTTGCTTTCCATTTGCCCAAGTTTATTCCTCACGGAAGTGTTGCTTGTAGTATTAGCTGTCTGTTGTGCTTGGTGTGTTGTTATAAGTAGGGTGACCATAAGTCCTGGTTTGGCCAGGTGACCATAAGTCCCAGTTTGGCCAGGACAGTCCCAGATTTCATAGGCCATCCTGGCATCCTGACCAGTGGGTGAAAATTGAAGCAAAAGCCCTGGATTGGTGCCACCCCACCCAGACATGCCTATCCCAGCTCCTCCTAAGCAGTGGCTAGAGACAGGGGGTGGGCTGGGCTGAGCATTGCTCCTCCTGCCTGGGACATTCTGCTGCCCGTGGTGCTGATTGGCTGGGGCAGGGAGGGCTGGGAGAGGGGTCTGGGGCCAGGGCTTGGGCAACTCTCTGAGCTGGTGGCTTCCAGAGACAGAAGGGAGGCACCATGTGGCCACACAGTGCAGGCTAGCAGAGTCCAGGGGGCAATGCACAGGAGCCACTCCCACCTGAGTCCAGCTTCAGCGTGCAGTGGAAGGAGTCTGACTGTGGGCCTCTGCACTGTCCCACCCCACCCTGCTCCACCTTCGGGGCTCCTGGGAGCTGTGGGGTCAAGGGGGAATGTGTGAGTGAGTGAGTGAGTGAGTGAGTGAGTGAGTGAGTGAGTGAGTGAAAGAGAGAGAGAGAGAGATGTGGTGCCTCCATCCCATATTTCCTTTCCCAGCATCCTGCATTTCTCTCAAAATTATATGGTCACCCTAGTTAATTTTACTCAGTGAAACAGGAAGTTGTAGGCTTCCAAGCAGGAAGAGCTGGTCCTCCTGCTAACCAGTAAGAAATACAATCTCATAGGGATAACAGAGACCTGGTGGGACTCCACCCATGATTGGACCACAGGTATAGAGGGCTATACCTTGCATAGGAGGGATCACATAGGAAAGAAGGGTGCAGGTGTTGCTCTCTATGTGAAGGAGCAGTACACATCCCTGGAAGTTGAGATTGGCACAAAAGGAGAGCAACTTGAGACCCTCTGGGTTAAAATATGGGGTGGGCATGGTGAAGGGGATTTAACTGTAGGAGTATATTACAGATCTCTGAATCAAGTGGAGGAGCTTGATCTGGAATTTTCCAGACAACAACATGGTTGTCATGGGTGACTTCAATTACCCAGGCATCTCATGGAAAGAGCACTCAGCTAGATCTGATTGGTCACATAGCTTCCTCACTTGTATTGAAGAGCTCTATCTGACTCAAGAAGTGTATGGGCCAACCAGGGGAAAGGCACTCCTAGATTTGGTTTTAGCCAAAGGGGACAATCTAGTGAGTAACCTAAGGATTGAGGGTAATCAAGATGACAGTGATCTTGAGACGATCAATTTCACCATTCATCGTAAAACAGGGAAATCAGTCAGTAGGGTAGAAATCTTTGATTTTAGGAAAGCTGACTTTTACAAGCTTAGGAAATTGGTGGATGAGGCCCTGTGAGACCATGGTCCGATGGGAAAGGGAGCCCAAGAAGAGTGGTTGTTCCTCAAGGATACAATCCTTGGAGAACAAAGGAAGTCCATTCCTGTTTATAAGAAAGGTAGCAAAAGGACTGGGAGACTCCCTTGGCTCAATAGGGAGGCTGTGGACCTCATGAAAATGAAAAGAGAAGCTTATAAGAGATGGAAGGAATACACAGGAATGGCCCGCATCTGTAGGGAGGGATTAGAAAAGGAAAGGCAGAAACAGAATTCAAACTGGCAATAGAAATCAAGGACAATAAAAAGTCCTTCTTTAGATACATAGGAAGCAGGAGAAAAAATAAAGGAAATGTAGGACCCCTGCTTAACACAATGGGACAGCTGATAACCAAAACTCAGGAGAAAACTGAACTCCTAAATGAATACTTTGCATCGGTATTCCACCAGACTAAAGCTGTTAGCTTGCCTGACAGGATGCAGGACGGACAAGGAGAGAGTGATCATTCACCTATAATCAGCAAAGATCTTGTGAGGGAATATCTAGAGAAGCTGGATATCTACAAGTCAGCAGGACTGAATGAACTACACCTGAGATTCCTGAATGAACTGGCTGATGTCATCACAAGACCACTAGCAAAACCATTTGAGAACTCATGGTGCTCTGAGAGGTCGCAGAAGGCTGGAAGAGGGCCACTGAGGTGCCTATCTTCAAAAAAGAAAAGAAAGAGGACCCAGGGAATTATAGGCCAATCAGTCTGACCTCAATCCCTGGAACAATCCTGGAAAAATTTATCAACTAATCCCTCAGTGATAGGCCAACAGAAGGCAGTATCCTAAATGAAAGCCAACATGGCTTCATTGCAGGCAGGTCATGCCTGACCAACCTTATCTCCTTCTACAATCACGTAACTCACCACCTGGATAAGGGAGATGAGGTTGATGTCATATACTTGGATTTTAAAAAAGCCTTTGACTTGGTCTTCCACAATGTCCTCATGGTAAAATTGGGAAATTGTGACCTCAACAACCTAATGGTTCCATGGCTAGGAAACTGGCTCTGAAGTCAGTCCCATAGAGTGTTAATAGATGCAACTGATTTAACATGGGGAAAAGTGACCAGTGGTGTCCCCCAGGGTTGGGTACTCAGCCCAGTGCTATTCAACATATTCATCAGTGATTTGGATATGGGTGTGAAAAGTGTACTGGCAAAATTTGTGAGTGACGCCAAGTTATGGGGGAGTACATTCATGCTGGAGGACAAGCTGAGGATACAGGCTCACCTGGACAGGCTTGTAAGGTGGGCAGATCAAAACCTAATGATGTTTAACAGTGAAAAATGTAAAGTGCTCCTTCTGGGGAGAAAAAATCCGCAACGTACTTACAGGCTCGACAGTGCTACACTAGCTAGCACCACAACTGAGAGACCAATGGGTCAGGTCATGATCGATCACAGAATGAACATGAGCTACCAATGTGATGCTGTAGGTGGCAGAGTGAACAATACATTGGCATGCATCAACCAATGCATTTCAAGCAAGACTAAGGATGTCATCCTACCACTCTACTCAGCATTGGTGAGTACTGTGTCCAGTTCTGGGTGCCGCACCTCAAAAAGAATGTGGAGAACTTAGAGTCCAAAGGAGGGTCACACAAATGATTAGAGGTCGGGAGAACAGGCCATACGAGGAGAGGCTGAAGGGCACGGGTCTGTTCAGCCTGGAGAAAAGAAGACTTAAGAGGGACTTGGTGGCAGCCTATAAGTAAACAAGGGGCAAACATCAGGGGCTGGGAGAGCATCTGTTCACTAAGGTACCCCAGGGAAAGACAAGGAATAATGGACATAAACTGCTAGAAGATTGCTTCAGATTGGATATAAGGAAAAACTTAAAACTTAAAAAATATGAGGAAAAACTGCTCTGACCCCAGCAGGCTTTCCTGCCTAAGAGCAACAGGGCTGAACCTGATGATCTTGTGAGGTCCCTTCCAGACCCTGATTTCTGTGAATCTATAAGTAGGGATCTATTCAATTTGCAATTTTGCGATTTAAAAGGTGGATTCCACAATCACCATGAAAACTGGCGTTCCCTATGATTTTGCATGGAATCCCCAGAATAAATAACTTATTGAAAATAAAATGCTGGCTCCCCAATGGGAGTACCTCAGAAGGGAGTGTGCTGTTAGCTGCAGAATCATTGTGCTTTTAGCTGCCATTGAATGCTTCAAACTCAGCACAGCTTTTCCCAATTTGGATTGAAAGGATTCTAAACTCTTCCATCCAGCCACCAGCCCTGTTCATCAGCTTAGTACTTGTCCCTGCAGGAAACAAAAGTTAGTCATTGGAGCTCACCACTATGGTTAAAAGTAACTTGATCAGTTTTGTCTGCTCTCTGTGACTGCAAAGAGAGGACAGTCAATGGGACAGTCTTGAAAATGGGGCTGATGGATCATCATGATGTTGTTGTCATAATGCCATCTTGCAAAAAGTTAGATCCTTATGAGAGACTCTCAATTTCAGACAATTATTGCTTTGAACATAGATGGACATGAAACAAAACCCTATGTTTGAGCTTTATGGGAGCTTGGAATTGAAATGTAGCTCAGAATCTTGGTGTTGGCTAATGCTGTATAAGACTGGATTCAGTTCCTCTCCTTCCCTCCCTCCCTCCCTCTTACAGCCTCCACAAGCTTGGAGATGTTCTGAATCCAGGCCTAGATTTGAATTTTGCTGCTCAGGCCTAGTTCTAGATTTTGGAAGGAAAGAATAATTTGAGTAACATCCACCTGTGGTAACTCCAGGGCTAGGGTCAGACATTACACATAAACCAGCTTAAGTGATCAGAAACTGGTTTAAACCTGTAACAGAACAGATGTTCAGTGCATATAAACTAGTTTTAAAATGGCTGAAACCAGTTTGAGATAAACCTGATTGAATGTAGTATCAGACTTAACTGATTTGTCTCAAACTGGTTTATGTAATGTCTGTCCCAGACCCCTTGCTGGTTTAAGATAAACTAGTCTCCCCCAGCATCCTGGCATGCTCTCTGGGCTCAGCAGAGTTCTCTGCTCCACAGCAGGGCTGGCCCTTCCCCTCTGCTCCCTGTCTGTGGCTCAGGGACAGACTGTAGGCTGATTCTCCCCTCCCCTTCATCACTCCCTGCTAAGCAGGAATTCCCCCGTCCCCTCTGACTTGCTGAGAGGTGTCTATGTATTAGCTAGCAGACCACATGTTGGCTATGGTCTGTGCTGAGTCAACAGGTAAAATCAACAGGCAGAATCAACATGTAGCTGGTAATGTCCCGCTGTTGTTTTCTTAATGGAGTGATAAACACTGAGTTAGGGGTGATAAACACGGTTATCAATTCCCTGCTGGGCTAATCAGAGTGTCCTGCTGGAGCCTGGCCATGCCCCCTCTCAGCTCAGTGCTGTGGAAAAGAAGAGAAGGGAAGGAAGGGCTGCTCTAGAGTTATCTTCCTCCCACCCCTCTGCCTGGCTTCTAACCCAAGCCACTGCAGGAATGTGCCTGCATGTCTGGGATGTCTGTGCAGTTACAAAGTGATTTAGCCTAGCCAAGTTAGACTAACTTGCAAAGATTGAATCAATTCAGGCTTTTTGAATGTCTGTACCTAGCCCAGAGGATTATGTGAAGAAAAGGGTAAAATAACTTCCTCACCCGAAAAGGCAAACAGTAAAGCATTCCCTTTTGAGACCTGAATGTTCCTGAAGGCTCTGTCCCTGTTCTTTTCATACAATGCTTTCCTACCTAGCTGGATTATTGTGCATCACCTCCCTAACTCGCTGTGTCAATTTCCATTGACTGCAGAAAGAATAAGGAGAAGGAAATAAGGTCTTTTAATCCATAAGGCACAATTCTTAAAAGCACCTTGTGGTGTAGTAGCTGCACACAAGTGGAGAATTCGTCAAGAATACAGGGCTGCTGCTAATTGTCTGAATAAATTACAGCCGTAGAGCCTAGAAGCCACAAATCATGTCATTGTAGCACTAAGCTGCTCCTTTATGGAATAGGTCTTTTACAACCTGGAAAAAAACTTTTAAGAAGCCTGCCTCGCGGGAAAAATTAAAACGTGGGGAGGGGGAGGGAGAAAGCTGCTTTGCAATCTCTGAGCAGCTGTCTCTGAGAACAGGGATTCCAATCTGAGTGCAATGCAGAAGGATCAGATGCCTGCTGATCTCCAACTGCAGCAGTGCCATAGACTGTGCCCTGCAAAGTGTCAGAGAAAGGAGCAGAGGCACAAAGAGTTAGGGTGCTGGATACTGAACATCTAAAAACATGTTAGTGTTTGTGAGGGTGGCTTGCTGATTGCTTGCTCTAAAGCATGCAATTCAAACATCCCCTTTGTGCACACTTAGGGCATATCAAGTTAAAAAATATATTAAATATATAATGCACTGCATAATGTTCTCTCCGGTGTGCTGGCCCCAACAGATTACTATTCACTCTTTATACTGTGAAGATATAGCCTTGCAGAGGCATTCAGCAGAAAGATAAATTTCACTTGGAGAGAGTTGGACAGGACAAGCATTTTCTAACCATAATCTTTCCACCAGCCCTAAGTATGGGAGAACTGCATGCACTATATCTATGACTTTTCTGCTGCATTCTCCTTGAATCAGAAGCTTGATTCAATGCCACTGTAGTCAGCTGAAAGACTCCCATTGACTTTAGAAGCTTGAGATCAAGACTTAAGTGAACTCATGTATAGTAATCCAGTATATAATTCTATTTAAGGAAGAGTTTATCTCTGTGTAGTACATGGCTCTTCATAATAAGAACCAGTTGATATTGTGAACTAGACAATAAAGTAAAAAGCATTCACTGGGATTTCTTTAAGGCAGTCTGAAGTTATGCTCAGCCTCTTTCCTTGTTTATTAGCCATGTTTGGCAAAGTACTTTAGGCTTCTTTGCAGACCACAGTAATTGCTTACCAGACACTAGAGGACAAGCTGCCTGATAAAATTCAGACTCTGTAATGAAGCAGACAGGCGTGATAACACAGCAATAAATCACAGCCTTTACGGCATATTCCTGGGATGGCTGGCAAAGGGTTTCAGTCAGAAGTCAGGACAAACGTGTAGTTTCATGTCATACTCTCATTCACATTTGTATCTCAGCATGACATTGCTCCAGCTGTTGGACCATGTGTGGCATTAAGGCCTGCTCTAATGGAAGGGGACTACTTGTTTAAATGCCACAGATTAAACTTTTAAAGAACTTTTCTTCAAAGTCTGCTTCGAAAATATTTCTGCTCACAGGTTTTTGTCCTCACAACATCCTCCCTTAGATATGTGACATACGAATGACAATCACAGCCTGAGATCCGACTCTTTCCAGGCCTATAGAGACTTGTGATAAAAAAACTCACTGCCTATTACAGAGCCTGATCCAAAGGCCATTAAAATTAATGAAATGGCCTCCACTGGAAAAAATACCTCTGCCTTCCTGGGCCAAATGGCTTGTGGACAAGTGTTTTATACTGATAGAGGATCAACACCTGCTTTCTGTCTTCCCCTCTCCAGTTAATCCCCTTGGACAACCAAGTCTATTGTAATCTGGGTACACCCAAGGGTGTGACCTATTCTCAATTGACTAGGATGGGTAGGCAGGGGGCGGTGCTGTGAGAGGGATGCCAGAATTTCAAGCAGATCCCTCTTTCCTCTATAGAGTTAGCCCAAGGCCAAAGTTCTTAACTATATATAATTTATTAAGTTACAATATACATAAACATAAAACTAAATATCATATATTCATATATATATATATATATATATTTACACATAGAACACTAACCAATAACCAAGGTCAAACCGTAAATAACACTATTTACAACATCACAATACAACATTTCAATTACAAAATATAAGGCGCAAACATGAACAATCTTAATAACATCTAATCCTGAGTATAGTCCCTGACCCATAGCAAGAGATAGTCCTTTTTCCAATGGGGTCCCTTGGGGGTGTCCAGGAAGCACCAGGGGCCCCTCCCCTTTTTCCTTGACTAGGTGGGGGGCTTCTCATCCAGCCCCTTCTCTGGGTTTGCCCGCCCCAAATGTCTTTCCCCTGTGGGACCCAAGGGCCCAATGACTCACGTCCCCTTAGATGGCGGTGGTCAGGGTGCAGCTTGATGGGGTCTCCTCTGCTGGAGTGCCTCTCCAGGCCTCTCCCGTTCTGCTGGGCTCCTCCCCACCCTGTTTCCCGCTCTGGGCACCGAGGGCTCAGCTCCTCTCAGCTGCTGACTCCTGGGTCTCACGCTGCAGCACTACCATTTCCCCGTGCCCTGTCTCGGGACTGAGGGCTCTCTTAGCACAGGCCAGGCCCCTCAGGCTCCAGCCAGCCATCCTCACGCTGGGTGGTTTACCCCAGCAGCTTCTGCTGCTCCCTGGCTCCTAAGTCTTGGGTCCGTGCGCTGCCCTGCGCACTGTGGGACCTGGCTGCTTGCCAGGATGGGGCCTGAGCCACCTCACTGTGGCCCCCAATGCCCTGCCAGGGTTGCAGGCTCAAGCCATCACTTGTGGCTCCCAAAGCCTGGGCTCCATGCACTGAACCATGCACTGTGATGGGCCCGAGCAGTCTCACACAGCTCTCTCTGCCGAGTCTCTGTGCACTGTCCCTGTGTGCCATCAACAGCCCCAGCAGTATCGCACCACTCCCAAGGCTGCTCCTCCAGTGGCAGCTTCAGGATCCTTGGGCCTATTGCACACTGGGGGAGAGCTCCCCAGCTTTTCTTGGCTCCGATCTTCTTGAGTCCCTCACTGCATCTGCCCCTTGTGCTGGGCACACAGCTCTTTTTATACGCTCCAGGGCTCCGCCCCTGAAGTCTTCCAGACCTGGCAGTTTACAGTCTTCAATCAGGTCTGAAGGAGCTCTTCTCCCCTGACACTCAGGAAAGGGGCGTGACTTTTCCTCCTGCTGCCTCCTGATTGGTGGGTGGGCTCCACCAATCAAAACAGCAGGATTTCAAGCCTGGGACTCAACCCAAGCTCTGAAAGGTGAGCCTGCTACACTATATGTTGATGATTTCCAGTGAGAAAAAGCCCCTCCTTCCATCCAAGCTATAGTAAATCTCCTGTGTTTTTTTAACGCATGGCCATGCATTACATCTTTATCCTACATGCCCTGCCCCACAGCCTGGCAGGAAGTACACACAACACAGGATTCAATCACCTTTTTTAAGAATACAGTTTCACCTGTCAAGTCGACTGAGAAGATGGCCTAGTTTCTCTTATGAGTCAATCTCTACACTGGGATATGGTGAGCCCCAGAAAAGCCAAGTTGCCACTAACTCCCTATGATGAAGTTATACCAGGAGACTTACTGAAATTCTTATGCTTTACCCTGATGGATTAAAATATTGCTGACCTCTTACAAAATATACTATATCAGATATGCTAGAAACTCTAGTTGTGAGAGGATGCATAGATAGGGCAGTCTTATTTTATATTAGTCTCTGGAGCTCTGAAGTTCTACCCTGTTTTGAGCCCATCCCACATCATGCTCCTACCTAAGGACTAATTTGGATGTCTTTTGAGATCATTACCACCGATCCTGTGGCATGTAATGGGTACATCTACAAGTGTGCTTTAATGTACATTAACCTATTTTAAAGTGGATTAAAGTGTCACCAAAAAGTGCTCTTTAGCTAATGTGCATTAAAATACGCTAATGAGCATTTTTCTAGTACCTCACAATGGAGGCATGTCTACACATGCATTGACACACTTTAGTTAATGTGCATTAAATCTTGCACCTCCGGGTGCTTGTACACAAGTACAGAGGCTGTTCCAACCCACTGTAATTACAGCACGTCAAAGCAGGCATGATTAACTGAGTCTTCTGGAACTTGGTAATTACCATGCTCCAACCAGCTTCTATGTCTCAAGTATTGGTGTCCCCATACTTCAAAATGGTGGTGGGGGAGGTTTAATTAAAATTCATTCAATGAGCTTTACATAAAGTGCCCCTGTTGCTATTTTAATGCAGGGACACTGATACACAAGACGCTCCAAGCACTTTAATTAGAGCAGCTCTGAGAGCCACTCCAATTTAAGCACCCCCACATCTCCACCCCCAAAGCATGCATAAAAATGCCCTCCACTGTGAGGTACTGGGAAAATGCAGATTAGCCTGTCTTCATGTGCATTAACTATAGAGCATGGGGCACCTATACACAAGGCCCAAGACTGCTCCGATGCACTGGAATTGCAGCATGTCAGAGCAGACTCAGTTAATCAAGTCTGCTGGAGTGTGGCAATTGCTACACTCCAGAAGCCTTCTGAATCTCATGTATCAGCATCCCCATGCTTTACAATGGTGGCACAGGTGCTTGAACTAAAGCTTATCGAATGAGTGTTAGTTCAATGCCCCCGCCACCACTTTTAAGCATGGGGGCGCTGATATAGGAGACGTGGCAGCACTTTAATCAGAGTGGCTCTCAGAGTCCTTCTAATTAAAACACCACTCGCTCCACCCCTGGATCATGTGTAAAAGTGCCCATGGTTTTTAAGTAATGCTTAATGCATATTAGCCTATTTTAATACACATTAACTAAATACCACTTTTTAGTGATACGTTAATGCACATTAAAGTGCATGTATAGATGTGCCCAGAGATTCTAGATATAACACACATTACCTAAAGCATATTAATTGAACATGTAGATATGCCCAATCAGTACCACTGCCAGTGCTTGTTCTTCTCTCCAGGTTCCCCATAGCATTAGCAGCTTCTGAAACTCAAGGATCAAGAGATAAGTACCAGGAATCAAACCCAAATCTCCTAAATAGCAATGGAGAATACGATTAATGGTCTAGTTCAGAAAAGACCAACATTTTTTGCAGGTGTGCCATAAATTAAGATCTGTGCCCTCTCCTAGTGCCACTCTGAGCCCCTTCCCCTGATGCTCTGCTTTCTGTTGCCTGCCCTACCTGACTACCCACTCCTTGATCTGCCACATGCCCCACATAGAGGCTACACATGCTACTTTTGGCACACATGCTGCAGATTGGCCATCCCTGGTGTAATTGGCCATTATGGTTTTGCTGTGAAGCTGGCCATTGACTTGTGACACATAAATTGGTAAAGCACTAGAGGTAAGAATTATCTGATACACTAGAGGCAAAATCCAGGGAGTCCAGAATTACTAGTAAATGAGATGCATTAAAGTATAGTTCTTCAGACAAGGATTAAACCTTTGTGTAGATAATTCAGATATCCACATTTACATAAGAAAGATAAACACGTTTTCAGAAAAGAGGTATAAAACTCATGCTTTGTGGTATAAATCAATAACTAATTGGCAGAAGTTGGGAAGGGAATTGCTCTAGGCATAGATTACTCCATAACTGTATTCTATAAAGTTCCTTGAACCTTCCTCAGAAATATCTGGTACTAACTATTGTTCTAGACAGTATACTGCACTAGAGAGACCACTGTTCATATTCCTTATAACAGTCCTTCTAAAGACACTGCTTCGTAGGGCGGTGCAAAGCTTTAGTCCGTGATTTGATTTGGCAGAGATTCAGCCCAATTTGGTGGCCGAATCTCTGAATCTGAATTGAATCAGAGGACCTTTTAATCTCTCTGAATTGAATTTGAACCCCCCGAATCAATTTGGAAAGATTCGCAGATTCGGACATAGACACATCTTTAAATGTTTTTTCTACATACCCCTAGGTAGCAGGCGGCTCATGAATGCTGCAATGCTGGGGTTTGTGCAGGCCGGGAGCGGTCCAAGGCCCTCGGGGGCGTGCGGCGGGCTGTGGCCAGCAGCCCTGGCACGCGGGTCAGGGAATGCAGGCCGGCGGACTAGAATTAGGCACGGACGCGTAGCGGTTGATTAAAGATTATTTTACTTACACCGTAGATGGTCGCGGTGCAGGCAGGAAAACTTGCTTGAGTTGCAGTTACAGATAGGAAAGAAGAGCGGACAAGAGTTCTAAACTCGCGAACTCTAGCCCAATCCGGCTGAAGGCTCTAAAACCGCGAGCCCGTCATGTCAACCAAAGAAAACAACTCGGAGAAGAGCTCTGGATAAACTCACACGAAGTTTGCTAGGCTCCGTGGAACTTGCACACAGGGAAGGGGTTCGTCGAGGGATCGCGCTCAGCGACGGGGAGAGGCCAGAGGTTGATCAGACCCCTATAGGGTCCGTTAGGGTCCGAAGGCCTTCTTAAGGTACACGCTGGGTCCGTTAAGCTCCGCAGCGCTTAGAGTTCTTCACGAGATGTGAAGTCCTC
>NW_005841865.1:289888-309511 GCF_000455745.1 Alligator sinensis
CAGCAACTAGTGCCTCTTGGGTCTGAGGGGGGGACCCGGGGTCCCCCCACGAGGCTGATAGCTGAGCTGGGGTAGCGCAGAGGGGGCCCGCAGCATGCTCCCCTGCAGACCTGGAAGTGGACTGGAAGTACTTCTTACATAAGTACTTCCGGTCCACTCCTGGGTTCACCGATGAGCATGTGGAGGGCCCCTGCACAGTCTTGTGGGATGCTCCATCCACCCCAGAATTGCAGCATTCACAAGCCACGCTGGTATCTCAAGGTATGTAGAAAAAAACATTTAAAGCTGTGTCTATGTACGAATCACTGATTCTCTGAATCAGCATCAAATCTTCAGATTTGGATTCTGCCAAATTGAATCAGGGACAGTGATCTGAATCAACAAATTGAATCACTGTCCCTGGTTCAGGCTGAATCTGAATTGAATAGGGCCTGCTTTACACATCCCTATTGCTTGGATCTCGATTTTCAGCTTTGTCAATTACAAAAATAGAGGCCATTTGCAAAATTCAAATTTATTATTTGATTTTAAGGTCATTTTTGTCTCAAAGTGACAAAATTCTGTCATTGAGAATGATATACAGGAACTATGAGATTATTGAGCTGGGTTGGTGAGTGTAGAACAAAGATAACCTATGAGAAATTAAAATGCCTGCGTACCACTTAGCTTTCATCATAAAATGTGGGATGTGCTGCAGCCAGGTTTGGATTATGCCAATATTGCTTCATGTTCTGCAAGACAGATTTACCTAATCAAGAACGATGCCATGTTTAATTATTTGTGTATTTCCTTTATTTTTCAATTTCAATTTGATAACCATCATTGTAATGTGTATGACGGTGGCAAAGTAGGTTTAATCTTCAAGTTAAATATAAAAATGCATCAGACTAAAATTTTTACTGCAGTACACATACTAAATCACCACTTTATTTCTTTCCACAGTTAGTCAATGGACTATATCCACAATACATAGATCAAACTCTAATCAGGGTTTCAAGATTCTTGAGTCTAAATATGCACATGTGGTACTTTTATTGACTTATTTAACGCTGCATTTTGTTGGTTCACTTTGGTTGTATGGTTAGGATGTGACATTGGGATTTTGAGATTTATAAATGAAGGTGCATTTTCAGCACATCATATGGGAATTGTACTCATGTAAATGAAATTTAAGTTATATGTACTCCTTTGCTTAAGGGTTTGAGGTAGAATTTAAGATACTAGTCTTTACCTCTTGACTCCATCACATGACATAGATAAGAATTACTCCAGCTGGGGTAGCACAATGGGAGACCCCAAATGCAGCACAAACACTGATGCTCTGTTGCAAGATGAGAGTAAAATATGCAAAGTCTACAGAGAGGATCTGTACCTCTCTGCATGCCATAGAGCACTGGCTGGGGTGGGAAGGATGCTCCCCCTATGGAGGGGAATCTGAACAAAACACAGGAAAGGCAGTCAGAGGGTTTAGGACTATGCAGGTCCACTGACTATGTACTCTTTCAGAGGGCATTAATACAGCGAGAATGGGACCTACTGCAGCCTGCCCAACTCAGCTGCTAAGGATTTCTCTACTGGCCCTTGACCTTTGTAAAATTCCCCATTACATACAGACTTTTTGCCCAGATGGTGTACTGGGATGACAATTTGGCCAAGTGACTGCACATCACTGCCATTCTTCTCCCTCTCCTCCCCCTCCGCCCCCAATTGCAATTCGAAACAAAAGGTATCTTGTCTCAGTAGGGTTTTCCTTATGAAGTATGCTATAACTGTACCTTATATGTCTTTTTGGTTTGGTACAGAGCAAGTTAATTCTTTTGACAGGTTTTTCTATTAACAGTGGGGGGTTCCTAGAGTACATTATCAATGCTTCTCATCCTGATGACGCGTAGCACTAATCCATCGTTAGAGCAAGAGTATGCTCCAGTGATTGATTAAAATAATTCATCATGAGAACAAGGTACTGTAACGTTATACAGTCAAAAGATGGCACCATGCAGAGATGTACAGATCAACAAGGAAATTCTGTAGTGTTCATTGAATCAAGTGGATTTGGTGCCAGAAAACTCCTCTGCAGCAAAAGTTTGGCAAACTGTAAAAATATCATTAGTCTTCTTTCTGAAGTGACTCTTTGCAGTAATGAGAGTGTTTTAAAGATTTCCTTTGAACAGCAAAAGAAATCTCCCATTGTTGGCAAACTACTTCTGAGGTGATTAATGGAATAAATACAGTAGTTATAAGTTATTTTTTGCCATATGAAAAAATAATTAATAAAGTATATTTACTTATGTAATTCAGATAGTTATTAAAGTCAGTTGTGATACATTTCTCCACAGTAAGTTTGTCATTGTGCGGTCAAGTGATTGAGGAATAGGGGAAGCAGTTTGTTCTCATGTCTTTTCTACTGACCCACTTGGTCCTAATATAGCAGTCCATCCTTGTCCTACAAAGCATTTAAACAGGTGCTTAAATGTCACCACATGTTTAAGCAGGCACTTGAGCACTTTGCTAACACAGAATGAACTTTAGCACTTTTTAAAATGCTTGTCAGAATTAGGCTTTTGAAGTCCCAAGTCATGTAAAGCTGGTTGCTTTTTTACTAGTATTTGCAAATTCAGGATTTTCCTCCTAATGAGCACACAAATTTTAGGATGCCTCTGTGAACTGGACCATCAAAGTTAATTTGTCAGGTGAAATACAATAAAAAATAGGTCTGATAAAATAATAGACCAGGTTATTAATTTTCTTTTTTTAATTAAAAAGGAATGTTATGTATATGTGTGTGCACTTATGTACATACCAAAACAAAAGAAAAGGCAGAGTGCTCTTAAATTTTCCTCTTTTCTGTTAAAACTGTTACCCTACTGAGGCGGCATTCCATGGGTGGATAAAAATACCCTACGTATCATTGATTTTCCTCAGTCTGAATCACAATGGTTGCCAGTCTTCCTATTACTGTAATTGCTGGCTAAATGAACTATAATTGTATTAAGTGGTAACTGAAATATGTATATGCTGTATGCAGGAGCTGAAGCACTGCAGGAAGAAGGGCTATATTTCCAGGGCTTGAAAGAAGTTCTACTCTTTTTGTTTGCAGATATGAATGCAAAAGGGTGTTTTAGTTAACTGTATCACTCACCTGCATACTGTAGACTGTATAAGGTAATATAAAGAAAAACATAAAGCTTGCCCATAAATCCTAACCTCAGGCAGCTGGGATGAATGCTGCAGCATCACACAGAAGTCATATAGAACCCAACGAAGCGTAACCTGTTACAGTTTGCAAAGGATGACAGTTACTTTGTCTTTACCATATCGTTTGTTTTTTAATAAAATTATTACTTTGCATACAGCAGCATCTCTGGGCCCAACCAGGATTATTGTTCTAAATACTGTAAAACTGTACTATAAGTAGAACATTTTAAATTGGAAGTCTGTTTGGTTGATTACCGTTCATTTTATGTATGTCTGTACAAAACCTGGATTTCCTGATTCTCCAATCCATTAATCACCCACTAAATTGCACTGCTTCTTAGTCAGTATTTACCATTTATAGTGATCCATCTCATGGCATTTAAGACTTTATTTCCTTTCTGTCATAGATCAACCCTTTTCAAGGGGAAGTGTTGCCTCTTGGCTTGCAAAAAGCCTTGTCTGGTCTCCCTCCTGAAGGAATTCCTGAAGCTAGCCTTGACTTGGCTTCTAGAGGGGCAAGCCTCTGGCTTGAAACCCTGACTCTTCACTGTCTCTGGCTTCTCCAGCTATCCATGGCACCCCTACCTTAGAGCTCCTTTGTTGCTGAGTTCCCCTGAGAGGCAGATTTCTTCTTTAAGGAGAGGAGGGTCAGAGTTCCAGTAGAAGTCCCAAACAGCACAGGAGATAACTCCTCTTGAAATAAAGGATGCAAACAGATGTCACCCTTGTGCCGCTGTACCATATTTTATGGCAGCACAAAACCCAAGGAAACATATCCATGCCTCTTGTTGCTCCACAAGTGCCCAAAATTGGGCACAAAAGCATGTAAGAGTGTGCGCTACCTGTACTCACTAGTTGCCCCAGGCAAGCACTCCTGGAGCTTCAGGAATCTGATCTTATGTGACAATGGTCCTGTGTACCTGGCTCAGACCTGGAGCCCACATCTGCAAGCATGCAACAGGGAGCCCCAAGAGCTTCTCCACTCCATGCTTGCAGGTGTGGGCTCTTGAGAATCCCCCTGAAAACATGGAGCAGGGAAGCCCAGATCCCTGATCTGCACCTGCAATTGAATTTCCAGGGCACAATGCTAGTGTGGAGGGGCCCAATTCAGCAGAGGGGGTTCTTGGGGCAAGCATTTGTAAAAGGGAAAACTGCTGAGGGTTTCCCCACTTGCAGACATGGGGCTTAGCAGCATAAACACAGACTGGGAATCCCCCTGCAGAGGATTTCCACAGTGCACAAATAATGCTGTCTCACCCTGCCCTATGACGCACCCACAAATGGAGGAATACCCATGGCATCCATGACATCCTGGCACAGCTGGTCCCACTCCAGATGACATCTCTTTGTACCCAAACAGTCTTTGCTGTGCCACCATAGCTCACCAGATTCTCCCTAGGACTCCTGCTTTCTCTCACCTTCCAGCTCTCTCAGAGCCTCCTTTCTTCTCCTCAGGCATAAAGATTCACATTAGCAAGAAAGTGTGACAAAAGTATAGCAGTCAACCCAGAACCTAAAGAGTCACCCAATAACATGAGTGTTATTGAGAGCCAATCAGAGAGCTGTCTATGGGGGCTGTCTCTGTTTGTAATATTATTTATAATACTTGTGGTTACCACCCTAAACTTTGTAAAAATGTTGGCAAGTCTGAAGAACCTGATCAAAAGGCCTGTTGGGGAAAATGATGGTATGAGACTCCATACACTGGAAACAGCTTTCCCATGAAAACTTCTCCCTAAGAAAAAAAAATTTCATGTCTCCATTCGGTTATCCTGATGCAATAGTGGGTAACCACTTATCTACTCATGAGAATTTGGTGACAGTTTGCAATAATGCTGAGTCTGGAAAAGGACCAAAAATACTACAAAATTCTGCTATAGCACTGAAGTCAATATCCACCTTCAGGAGGCCTGGACCCACACTTGAAATTAGTTGTTGAAAACGTTACATGAAAATTATTGTAAACAATGGGCTAAAATCTACCCTCCAATACATACATGTTGTTCCTATTAAGGAAGATGCATAATTGCCTAGTGGGCCTGTTTTCCTTTGCCAGCTATCTTTGGATATAAATAGACCTTTTAGCAAATGTAACCCCCTGATGCCCCCTCGCCCCTGTCTACGACCGCCACCACTGAGAAATAACACCACTGTAGGGAGTAATCAGTGGAAAGCTTTGTGCCACCTCCACTTGAGTCCTTAATGCAGAGATTGTCCCAGGGGCATGCTTGAATTACAGCCAGGACATTCTTGTGCCATGGCAATTTTGTACTCTTGAAATAGCCTTTGATGACCACTGAAGCAGGGATGTGAATTAAAGCAAGCCTGCATGGGGAGGGATGGTGGGAGGGGTCAAGCCAGCCTCGGGCAGTTCCCAAGTAAGGGAGGCACGAAAGACTGGCCCATTGATTTCAATGAGAATGTCACCTGTATACCTGAAGGTAGAATGCATCTTGCAGTATTTCAGAGCATCCCAATGAAAAGTTTCATGAAAGACATCCCGCTTTTTTCCCAAGAATTGTGCTTTATTTCACAGCAGGGCACACATTTCCATTCTCAGAGTAAGATGATTCAACAAATACAGGGAGGATTAAGATACGGAAAACTATGGCCACTTTACTTCTAAACAGAAGTCATCTACACAAAACTTACTTTTAAACAAAAATATAGGGTTTAATGTGCTTTAGTTTTTGCACATTAACGTCACACCTTTAGTTAATTCCATTCTAACTCCATGAGTAGACAGTTACAGCCTTACTCGCATGTCTGGTTGATGAGTGATTGAATCTTCACATACAGTATAAAAGAGGAAAATTCATTCACCCCTCCCCCTTTCAGTGTTTAAGTAAGTCACCTGTAAGTATTTTGGTAGGTCAGGAATACAATTAAATAGCCTGTCTATCATAAAATATTTGAGCAGTAATACCTGATAAAATCATCATTATCTTGGAGTAATTGACCACATCAGATAATTACAGTTTCCAAGGCAAAGCTTCACCCCTGGAAGGAAGTTCAGTGATATTAGTGCAGACTGCAGTAGTCAAGGCTCTGTAAGTGTTTCTGTTAAAAGCCCTATATCCAGTGCTGTGCCAGTAAAATGGCTGTAGTCTTAAATATATATGCATGACTTGATTTCTCTTACTTATAAACAGTGTGTGGCTAAAAGGTCCTGGTTGAAGCGCATGGATGCAAGTGAAGAATAGAGCTCACGGAGATTTAATTTTAAGTTCAAATATAGCTTCCCTTTAAAAAAAAATGATATGCCGGAAAGACCTGATTGGTGCTTGCTTTTACCCTGCTACAAGGATTACCCTGGGATGCCTTGAGATCCTTTCAAGGGTGCTGTGGGGTGCCATGCAATGTGAGCACTGTTAGGTGTGCAAATGTGATTCACAAGGTAAACCCAGAGATTTCAGGTAGGAATCTATAATGTTAACACTGGACCTGTTGTGGTCTTTCTGAGTTCTTCACAACAGAAGATTTAGTTTTTTGGAGTCAAAAAATGAGCGAAAACCAAGAGTCATCATTTTCTGAGGGGTGCCTTGACACTAACATGGAATGCCTCAAAGCTAAAAAGGTTGAGAACCAGTACCCAGGCAAATAAACTGAGAGTAGAAACAGGCCTGTGATCTGTATAACAGTGTGTTTTTCATTTTTGAAAAACAGTTTAACAACAGAAATGCTTCTTTACAAACTACAGACTAAAATTTCCCCTTGGGTAAACCCAAGACTATCCTATAATTTTAGGTATTTCAGGATAGAGTCTGGCCCAATATGAAATGGATGCACAGTTATAGATAATCTATGAGATATTCATTACAGACCTGATTTGGATACCTTACTCACAGAGAGAAGTACCTCAATTCTCAAATTAGCCAAATAAATTAGCAGAGTTTAGCAGAATAAGGTGCTATTTTGTTGAAAACTGTTTCACTATTAGCTGTTAACAGTTTACTTTGTTGGGTCTATAGTAGGCATAATTGCTGAAAAAGACATGCTCACATATATTATGCCATGTAAATTTACAGATGGTCTGTATTCTGCATAGGATGAAATTCATGAATATGACACTGAGATGGAGGGGCACGTATACATAAAAAGATGCTTTGGAATCCTAGGGCCTCAGTTCTCTATTTATAAAATCTCATTTTACACTTGAAAACATGCCTCCATTTTTAGGCACACTAAAAGTGTGTTTCCTGTGGGTACATATATGCATTACATTTAGGTTGATCTAAATACCCAGTCCTACAGGTGTGTAGAGGGCTTAAATTACTCAAAAATGGCACTCTAAGACTAAGTAGATCCATCTGACTAGATATGGTAACTTAGATCAAGATGTAGTTAACCCAATATAAAAAAGGGTTAACCTGTGCAACTGCCTGTACATGTCTGTAGCACAGCCCCAGGGCTGGGAAAACCCAAGGTTGTGTTATTCCTTCTCCACCCACCCCCTGACCTAACTGGGCTATTTGTAGCCCCCACACACTTCCCAAGCAGGGCAGCCCCCACCCACAAACCTGCCAGACCCTGCAATCCCTGCAACACTCCCACCCCTAACCTGCTAATGTGCCCCTGATCCCCCCCCCCCACACACACACACACACACCCTCACCCCAAAATACTAACTCTGGTTTCCCTGCTTGGCTCCCAGGACCAGTGAATTAAGCTGCATAAACATAGACCAGGTGCAGTGAATAACTGTATGCACCATATTTCTGCATCTGTAGTGTAAAAGGGACAAGCCAAAATCCTAGATTTGAAAGAGAACCTCCAGATTTTGAAAAGTACTGGCATTTTCTTGGCCACATATGGCCCCATTAAAAGTCTGTCAGCAGCTCAGAGCAGAACAATGACTACATACCTAGAAAAGGCAGGCAGAGAAACTAAGGCTGTGTACAGAGGTTACATTTTTTTGTGCAATGAGGCCCCCCGAAAGTGCTCTACAGCCATAATGTAATAAGCATTCACAGCTGCAGAGCACTTTTAAAATGTCCAATTGCATGAAAAATTAACTCTCATCTGATGAACTATTAGATGAAGGCATTTTAGGGCAGAGTGCCTTAGTGAACCTGTGTACAAATTCTCAGTTACTTTCACGCAATTCTGCCCATATCCCATGCTTCTTTGCACAGGGCTCCACTCTAGTCTTGGACAGGCAAAGCTCGTCTCCTCTGCCTGCCCAGTGCCAGATCAGCCCTGCCCCTGGACTCTCAGTGACAACCTCTCATCCCAGGCCTTGGGAATGGGGGAGCCAGCAGCCTAACCAAGCACCCTATCGGTTGGGAGGTGTCTCTCCCCCTGCATAGGCAGAGGGAGAAAAAATTATCTGCGGGGGCTGAGCATGTGCATCCCCCTCCCCCCACAGCTGATAAGTCTGTGAGGGAAGGGGTGGGGGGTGGGACAGATCAAGGCCCTAGTGGTGAGAGAGGGAGTGGGGCAGGGGCTGGAGTGAATGGGGTCCTGACTGGGCCAGGTAGTGGGACAATTGGAGCCTGGCCAGTTCATCCAGGGGTATGGGGGGCTCCCACCACTGTGCGCACCCCAGTGGAGGTCAGGGGGACACGTGTCCCCTGATCTGTGTGGGGGGAAGCAGCTGCCTCTGCATGCTGGGCTTTGCTCCCTGCTGCAGCTTCCCCGGAAGTGGCACAATGCCATGTGCATTCTCCCGCCAGGCAGGCAGGAGATGCATTGTAGCCTAGCGATGGGATGCACACGACTTTGCACCATTTTCAAAGCAGTGGCAGCAAGGCACAGAGGTAAAGCAGAGCCCAGCCTATGGCTGCAGCCTACCTTTGCCCTGCACACAGATCGGGGGGGGGGGGGGGGCCCCATTGGCTCTCCTGTGGTGTACAGTGGCGGAAGCACCCCCCTCCCCTGTGCTCCTAGACACACCACTGGGCTCTGAATGTTCCACCACCTGGTGGTACATAGCTGAGTGCATGCCCCTCCCCACTGCTGCAGCAACCCGGAGCCTGCCGCTACGCTGCTCTGTGGCCCTACCTGATGCCCTGCATTTGGGTGGGGGGCTAAGCCCCATTACCCCCAGCCTTCTGCCACCTATGCCCCCCTGCCTGCACCCCCAGGACTAAGAAAGCAATCAGCCCAGGTGAGTACACTATCGGGGGCAGGGTTTCTTCCCTATGCTTGCTCTTTTGGGACCGGGGGAGCAAGTAGGGGAGAGAGAACCCTCCCCACTGCAGTGCACCTGGCCAGGCTGCCAGCTCCCCTGATCCTGGGGGCACTGTCCACCTTCCTTTTCCCCCACCTGGCCAGACTGTGGCTCTCAGTAGGACTGGGATGAGAAGCTGTCACTAACAACCTCGCGGCCAGGGCTGGCCACAGCAGCTGCAGACAGGCAAGCTGCGTGGCTATGGCTGGCTCCTTCAGCGGCTGTCAATAGTCTCTGTGGCAGCCTCCAGAGCCTGTGGAGCATGCTGCGAGATGTGCAACATCTCAGCCAGTGCAGGGTGGCTCTGACCTCCCCGCTCCCCACAATGCTGAACAGCTCTTATGTTCTATCACACTGTAACTTTTAGCACTTTGTGTCAAGTGCAAAAGTTACAACGCGATCAGAAGTGCCTTCCTACACTTCTGTGCGCACCCTTGACTTGCGTGGAGTAGGGAATTGAACCCCTGTTTCTTCAATCACTGAAACCTTTTATCTTTCCAAAAAAGACATTTGAAATTCAAAGCTCACTATGCCAATCAAAGCTTTTGAATATCCTTGCCTGACCAAACTTTGGGAAAAGTATACAAAAGGATATTTTGTATTAAGACCCTTCCCCTGCATTGAACCATATGGTTTTTTTTTTCCCCATAACATAGCTTCTTTTTCCTGGAGTGAATTTCACAGTCTTTTGATTTTTGCATCTGAGAACCCTGTACAATTTTTTGCTGCATTTGCATTCTGATTTTCTGAAGAGTGTCTTAATGAAAAATACATAGCAGAATACTCCATACAACTTGCCTACAATGCTGAAGATCAATAACAGTTTATTTGATCACTGACAGCAAATGCTCTTTCAATTAAGCAGGTCACATAAATAACTCTCTGGTTCCAACATGATTTGGAAAGGTTGTGTGTGAAGTAAACATGATTGGGTTAGTGACTGGAGAGCCTCAGAAGGATTGGTTGCATGAATAGCCACCCAAATGCTTGGAGGCTAATTCAGATTTCATTTGCATCTCCAAAGTCTGCCAGACTGGATCTGGGAATCTCACCGTGATGTGCCTTCATGCAGGTTGCTAGCTCTTTCCAGGCAGGAGTGACGTTTCATAAGAACACCCATTCTTACAGCCTGGTGCTTCTGCTTCTTGTTCCAAATAGGGTGCGTGGGACCCCCAAAAATGAAACGTGGAGAAAAAACCCTGTAGTCAAACTTTCTTATGACTCAAAATATTTCTGTCCATTGTTTTAAGTGAAGGTTTAGGTTGACTCTTGTTTTATCTGGAGTGTTACTCTCACCCTTATGTCAGTGACCTTGTGTGGTTTACCAGATGGAGGGGTTTATACTCTATGTTAATTCCTTTGTGATAGAAAATGGATGAATTATGACATTAAATAAGCTGGGTTAGATGCTCACATAATACAACTCTGCATGGCAGCATTCAAGTCCAATAAGTTATACTGATTTACACCATAAATGGATATGACCCCTATTGCAAGTGGGAACATTGGCACATGCTGGGGATGCATCAGCATGTCGCTTTTTACATCATGTAGAACATTTCTTTGTTTAGCTCTTGGCAAGACAAAAGCTCACAAGAGAAACAGAGCTGCACCATGTGCTTCATAGAGATGGGCCTAAAACACAATGGAGGACAATAGATTATAATACTTTATGAACTTCAGGGATGCTCAAAATCCAAATGAAGACGCAGAGGAAGATTTTTCAGTTAAACCTTATCTTTACCATACAATAAGCCCAAACTCTGGATCAAAGTGCTTCTGGATAGTCAAGCATTCAGAATGCAGATAGAATTTTGTACTTATCTTTCCTAGTTTTCTTTTTTCCTTTAATTTTTCCAATACATTGTTTCTGTAGAACAAGTTGTGGGGGGAGAAACAGATTTCACAGCTGCTGAGAGAAAAGATCAGAGGCACCAACCTTGTTTAAAAATTCCAAAATCAATTTAAAAAAAAGGTAAAACCACAGGAAACTCCCTGCTGCACTAAGAAGTCCTCAGTTCAAAGATAGTTGTTCTGGGACAAATCCACAGGATCTGCCTGTCAATAGGTTTCATACAGAAAGAAACATTTTTTTTTTGGTCTCACTGCTATTTGAGAGACAGACAACTTTATAACTGAGGTACAAGGTGAAACTACAAACAGGGCTGTGGGGAGGCTGGTGGGAGAGGAGGAGGAGGAGGAGAGAAGGGAAGTTCAAGGGCTGAGGAGAACCAGCCTTTGCGAACTGTTTCTGTTGATTTCCAATTCACCAAATGTTGGGTGCAATCATAATCATCAAGGCCTTATGATGTGGTTCTGATCAGCTACAGGGCTAATCCCAATCAACATGCAGGAATGGACTCCAAAATCTTATATTTTAATAATATGGTTTGAGCTTTACTGTTAACTTCTAAGCATCTTTAACTACTTCTGAAGTCATTGGGAGTTGAGGTGGACTGTGCTTCACAGAAGGCACAAAGCAAATTTCTTAGACCCCAAGGACTTAACTAAGAGTTCCACGTCGGGGATACTTACAGCATCAGTTTTACATTTACAAAAACATTACTGGTTAGCACTGGGACTAGACTGCTTAACATGCTGGCACTGGGACACAGTTTTTGGCTCCAAATTATAAACTCAGACTTAACTTGGTTTAACAGTGCTTGAAGCTTCTTACCATCCCATGATGGCTCAGAAACCTGTACCATGAAATTGAGAGCTCACTTGAGTTCTACATTCCCCATCAATCCATTATCTTTTAGGAACATTAAAGCTGAATGGCAATTACAACAGATCCTGGAATGGACATTGCCTGCACAGATGTCTGTGGGTGGGTGGACTTCTGATCAGGACTTCTGTTTCAAAGGAGGCATTTAAATAACCTGATGCACAAGCTGTGGTTTCACTAGGTGCAAAGCCATGTTTGCAGCTGTACCCCAGCTTCTAGGCTTGCATCAGGCTATCTCAACACTGAAAATGACCACATGCCAAATCACATAAGTATTTTTACACCCCCATTTTTACAAAGTTGGTCTTTTTAGTTCCAAGCACAGCTGTTGACCTGCTGTGTGATCTTTGATAAGTCACTTTGTCTTTCTGTGTCTTAGTTTCCCCTTTCTTTGTCTTGTTTATGTAGAATACCAGATGCTTGGCGCAGATAATGTCTCCCAGGGTTTGTCTATACCAACTCTGCACTGAGAACCAGCCCCACCCACTCATTCCCTTTCTGTCAGCATCAAATCCTGAAATCCTTAGAAAAGGCTTGAGCATGTAGCTAGACTGTTTCCAGGCTCCCTGACTTGGGCATGCTTATTGTTTGCTAAAGAAGCTGCATCTCCTCATTTCTGGGATGTAGAGTACACTGAACAGGAACAAGTAGTCCAGGAAGAAGGTGCCCCACCTGCGAGCGCTGGCCGAGAAGTGGCCGGACATAGGCTGTGACCACTTCTGGGAGCACTATGGCCGCTCACCGGTCAGTAATGCTATGGGGGGGGATCTCCTCCCCCCCAGTCGCTGACTGGTCACTGGGGGGGGGGCATGTGCCCCCCTGACTAAGGGGGCACCAGTTGCCCATGCCCTTTATTCAACAACACTTATGAATAGAGGAAAAAATACAACTAAAATAGCAAGGGAAAAGGTGCATTAAACGACATGAATGTAAATTGTTTTCTCTTCTTTTTCAAAGCTTATTACTAATTGATAGTTTTAGAGCAGAGATTTCTTTTCATACACTAAAATTAATGGGCCATATCATTGACTTGTGTGAATCAGTTCAGCATCATTGAAGCTGATGGGTATTACCTGATTTATGCCAGCAGAGGATCTCACCCAATATTTCACCAAAACTGTTTTAAGTTTTTAACTGTCAATTTAATTGCATTCTTAATTCTGCAAACATACATGCAGTACAGTAACTTTTTATAGCTAGGTATATATAGCTACTGATGCCATAGGGCTACTTCCATGAGGAAAGTTGCATTCATACATAAAGTCTGGCAGCTAGGTTTATACAGCTTTGTACAGCTAGTTTTATACACCTACTGATACCATGGGGTACTTCCATGAGGAAATTTAAGTTCATACATAAGGTTTGGCAGGATCAGGTCCTTAAAATGAGCAGTATATAGATATAGATATATCTATAGCTTATCTATAGCTATATTATTCTAATACATACACACAGATATTTTACAGTGTAGATAGTAACACAGAAAATCTGCTTCAACACTTAAATTGTTAGATTTATACTATCATGAAAAGTGGCTTCAGTATGTATATTTAAGTTGCTTAATATTTCTATTGTCAAAGAGTCTTGCAACTCTATGCAATTGTTTAAAGCAAACCTTTCAAATTCACCAGAGGCTCAGGCCACTACCAAAGTAGCAAATGCCCTGGAATCACCAAAAATGCAGACAGAAGTGACAATTTTTGCCTCATCTGGCCCCTGAAAGTGTTCTACAGACACCACCAAACACAAGTGCACAGTTGCAGAGCACTTTAAAAGGGCCTGATCCTACAAAAATCTGAACCCTCATTACATGGGGGTTCAGATGAAGGCACTCCAAAGCAGAGTGCCCTCAGTAACTTCTGTCTGCACTTGCCAGGAGCAGGGCTCAGCTGACACATCCTAGCACTGCCCTCGGTGTTGTTTTCAGAATGGGACGCAGGGAAGGGAGTGGAGGGAGCTTGTTCTGGGGGTTGCCCAGCCAGTGCTAGAGAGTGGAGCAGGTGGACTGAAGAGTCCTCTGAAGTGGGGGGTCTCCAATCCACCATCCCCACCCCTCAGCACAGCTGGGGAAACTCCAGAACGGATATCCCTTGCCTGCCTTCTCCCTCTCTTATCCTGAGTTAGCACCAAGGGCCAGGAGAGAGGGGGCAGAACTGGAGGAAGAAGCTGCTGACACACAGCCTCATCATCATCCTCTTGTGACCTAATGTCTGTTGGGTCAGACGGATTAATCTAACTCTGGTACTTTCTGTGAAACTCCATGAGTTAGACCTGGGAGCTGCACTTCTGTCTGTGCCTCAAAAGCTGCCTGAATAGTAGGAGTAGTGACAAGTAGTAGGAGCAGTGTCAAGGAAGATGAGGAAAAAGCTGGTCTGGACTTCTCCCAAGATCTCCTTAGGCCAGCATATAGGGTAGTAACAGTGGTCCATTTCTTCTCATCTTCCAGGATACCAGTCTTGTGCCTTTGCATTCCATTCTTCTATCTCAAATGACAGAAATCTGAGTGCTCAAACCATGCAGATGATGAAGGGATGAGTAGGCTGTTCCTGTCACATGCCATCCTGTTTAGTTTTAATTTTTTGTTTAAAAAAAGGGAAAGGAAAGAAAGTTATACAAAGTAACCTAATTTAGGTTGCAAAAGTACTAAAAAATAAATGCCAAATTTACAGCCACCCTCACAGCCTTAATTAATCCCTCTTGCAGATGCTATACTGTTTGATCACCTATCACAGACTGTTTTCCGAGGCCCCCAACCCCGCCCCCACATCATCCAGTGAATAGGATGGGTGTAAAGGGGGGCACAGTTAAAGTTCCAGGGACTTGTCTTTGAAATCTAAATAATATTCTTCTAACATATTTTTGTATGCAATATATCTATAGATATTACCAGGTATTCTGATTTTTTTCCCTCTTTGAGGCAAATTGAGTTTGACATTTATACAAGAAGCAATAAACCTGATGCAGTCAAAGTATATTCCTAAAACAAGTTCAGTAATGTCTCTTCCAAAGTACGTTTGAGTTAGTGGAATAAATGCCTTTTCATGTTTGCAGTCAAAGTACCAGACAAATCTGCCAAATGGTCTTGGAAAATTGCCTTCAGAATTGACTTTCCCCTGGGAAGATTTGCTTCTATGGAAAGCAGAGATACTGGGAACATTTAAAAGACAGAGAAAGCAAGTGGCTTCAAGGCTAACTTTAAGCAGGTGGCTTTCATTTCTCTTTGTCCAACTAGTAGTCTAATTTCTTACCTCCAAAACTTTCTGGTTAATAGCAGCAAATTTCAGGTTTACTGAGAACAGCTCTCTGATAATCCAGCTTGATTTATCAAATCAGCTGATGGCAGGCTTTGGTTCTCAGTAAGGTGGACTCTCTTCTGGGCTTTCAGCCCCACCTGGGGGACAAAGAGTTCTGGAGACTTTTCTATCAGGAGCCAGGTCAGTTTTAAGATTACCAGCCTGAGAACTGGGAATGATTTGGAGTCTGATAAATTTGCTTTATGTTGATGCAAGAAGGAAGTAATGTGGATTTTGTTGTAAAACACCAGGCAATTGGCACTAGCTAACTAGGGACAACAATCTGAGATTCACATTAAATCCACCTTTTTTTTCAATCAGTGAAAGTAAAGTAGTACTGATGAAAGTAAACAAGTAGTCCAAATATTGGCAACACTAAAAACTTCTAAGGCCACTGTCATGCCCATCACTGACGCACAGTCCCTAATATTCCCTGCTGGTAATTGTCACCTGCTGTATAGCTCCTTTCTGTCCCTCAGGCAGTGTAAAGGGACCACAACCAACCTCGAGACTCTGGTCTGTAAAACTTCACACTCCAGATTTAGGATGGCACCCATGAAACACGTATTAGCAACCATGGCACTTTCTTAGGTTGCAGGACAGAGAGGCCTATCTAACTGCCACAACATTTTCCCACTTTAAAAGAGTTTCAACTTTTCAAGGCTTCCCCTTGCGTGAACCTCCACCTTGTGCGAGCGGCCTAACGAAATTCTAGAACTTCATGGAGTAAACCAGAACTATTTTTATTTCAGGTTGAGTAAACCTTTAACATTTAACAGGTGTTTATTTCATTCCCTAAGCTGCCTCCGGCTCTAGTAATGCTTAGCACGATCCTTTTCTCAGGAAGGAAAAAAAAAAACCTGGAGTTAAATGCTCTTAAAATGGAGCGCTGTGAGGAAACCCAGATTGGTATACATGACTATTGATCCCCCTGCCCCCACCAGCTGCCTCACTGTGGCCTTCCTGGGTAAGATCCCGACAGGAAATAGTTTAGAGGGAGAGAATTTTCAATGAAAATATTATTTCTTGATCTGCCCACTCCTACACCCTCGCAGGTTGTATGGCTAAATGACGTTTAGGAATGCATGTCCTTCAGGCCACTCACTCAACTGTCTTCTCTCTGGTTGCTTTTCCATCAAAAGTGCAATAGAGCTAGCTCCAGGTCCTCCCTTCCCAAATGTCACAGGAGACACTTGACCTTTCAAGTGTGTCTTGGCTTTTTAAAGTCATTTATAACCCTAGCTTGAAAGTGCAGCATGTGTAAATGGAGGAGGCTGACCCCTCACCATGAACTTTGTTCCAGCCTTCCTGGGAGGCGCATGTAGGGTGGGGTCCGCTAATGCTCCAGAGCACTTGAATTAAAAAAACAACCCTAAAACCTACAAAAATTGGCTGATACTGCATGCAGCTTCACTATTCAAACCAGATGCTTGCATGCCTTCCTGCCCACGCTACCTTAGCCCACGCTTTCTCCATTCCTATCCTAACAGGATGTTTCAGCTTTTTTGTACCTTGAGCCATGTTCAACAAAAGCGAGAACAGGAGAAGGAGGTGCATTCTTTGAAGTGATGTGCAGGAGGCTCCATTCAGCAGCAGACATGTTTGCAACTTCTTCTGAAGGCTGCTGTATTGTTGCCGTTTTCTTCGGAGAGCTGAACTGGTAAAGACGACGCCACTTGACAAATTGTGTCTGGGTTAAGGAAAAGGAAGGGGATTGAGGGTTATTTCTGTTGGGGACTGGGGCTGGGGAAAAAAATAGTAATAGCTGAAGACATATCATCCCCTCCACCTTTCTTCCTCGTTTAGAATATCTGAGGCCTACAATCTTATTCTAGCTTCCCATTAACCAGCATTTCTCTGGTTAGGGAATTTGCAATGCTTTCTGTTGTGGAGCTGCACCCCACGCACCAGGTTTGCCAACAGGACCCCGAAGGGCCTGAGAATTCAGGCTACCATTTTTATAGGCTTCTAGTAAAGGAAAAAACAACCTCATGGGATCCATCAGGGGTAGAGCTAAGTGTGGAACCTGTGTCCCATGTCTGTGCAGTGGCTGCTTTTCTTTCTGTGCCCAGTTCCTTCACACCCGAAACACATTACCCAATGTAATTAGACATCTTGGTGAAACAGAAACAGAAAAGACACATGCTAACAATTTTCCTATTGTAAACTTATCAGATTTTTTTTTTTGCCATGAAATGTGATTACTCATTGGTAAGAATCTGAAACCTGATGGCTTTTTATAGAGAGCAAAAAAAAAAAAAATCCTTTAGTACACAAGTTCATCAGAAATGTGATCACTGACACACACCCCTGTTTTAGTTCCACAGCTGTGTACATACAGGCTGCCAGAGCTGAATAACCCATTAATCTCCTTGTGGAAAATTAACCAATAAATTGAAAATAATTAGTTGGGTATGAAGAGAAGCAAGGACTCAGACAGCTGTTAGTTAAAGCATGATTTGGGCATGTAGAAACAAGGTGTAACAAGACATGCAGGGAGAGCAGGGGAGGAGGAAGGGAGGGTCTGAAAGAGAGTAGAGAGCTGCAAATCCAAGGGAGTTGATATATATGTGTATATATAAACTAGCTTAAGTAACTCCATCCAAGAGGCATGCCTGACTTGAGAACTGTAGAAGGATCAGTAGAGCTCTCAGAAATGTGCAAGTCAAATAAGCAGCACTGGGGCCGGTTCAAGTTGGAAGGATTCGTCACTAGGAAGGAAAAGGAAGAAAGATACACTACTATGTATATGCTCATCAGCATTTCATTCCTTTTTCAACCAAACATCCATGGGGCTTCACAGTAGAGATGAAAGAAGTGGCAACTTGCAAAAGAATCTGCAGCAGGTCACCTGCAGGAGCTGCTTGTCTTCATCAGTGCTACCTTACACCCATGAACAGAGAAAAATATGATCCCCACTTCTGTGATAAACCTGCCCCTTTCCTTGTTTTACTTTGATTTTTACTGAGCCATGTTACGTAGGCGAACACCACCTCCCAAAGCACAAGGGACGTGTATGAAAAGAAGTATAGGAATGTGTCCTACAAGTGAAATGACAGAAACAACCCTCAAAACAACATCCCCAAATTGATCATGAGAAGAACAAGAAATTTGAAGATCCTTCACTACATATGTTTGAGGCCGGTCAGTGGGGTGCCAGACCTCCACTAATTTAAGGCCTGGACCCAAGGTATATGTTCCAGGCTCAGTTAGGACTCTGTAGATGAGAAATTTTCAGTTTGTCCTCACAATATTTGAGCCACAAAAGGCAGAATTCACAACAGATATAGAAATTTCGTGGGATTAGTTGTTATCACATGACATCTACCACTTTGAACTCAGTGCTTATAAAAGTCTGCTTTTGGACCAAGACAGGAAGTTTATACTCATTATTATTAGTGGAATCATTGTACGGCCATCCTTAAAATTAGAAGGGATTTGGTATGAAACCTCAAATTTCAGTAGTATGTGGGACCTACGGTTTTAGTCTTAGCCCATCCATATATATTAGCCTTTCCAGGATTTCCAGTCTTATTAGGACTACTTGGATAGTAGTGTTATATATACTATTACACACAAAACTCCTAAACTTTCAAAGCCTAATTCAGTTTCACTTCAGTATCATGTCCTCCTAAAAAGTTTCTCTCTGATATATACCCTGTCTTTCAACCACTTGGATCAATCTATTGTAGCTGCAATTGCTAATGAAGGATGCAAAAAAATGGACAATAGCAAAGAAGGGCAAGGGAGGAGGAGACTACAGTGGTTAGACAAGCATTGTGGGTTTGAAGAGTCACTTTTTTAAGACAGTCATGAACTGGACTTAGAATTATAGGAAACCACTGAACTTGATAAAGGAAGGAGCTAATACTGCTAATAGAGAGAGTAAATAATCTGTATGTGGCATGTGAAATTCAGCAATTTAAAAGAACAAGGACTTAGTTAGACCATAAAAGAAGGAGATACGATAAGGTAGAGAATGACTAAGGCATGAATAAAGATTTCAGCTGAGGCAAAATCAGTGAGGAGGAATCCTGGTCAGGTTCCAGGGGTCTGCTGAAAATCTTCACTCAGTCATAGCCTAGACACTATCTTAGGAAAGGAGGTTGTGGGGACAAAAGAAAAGATTACGGTGAAAATGACTCCAAGATTTCTAGCTGGATTTGAAATGCAGCTGTAGGGTTGTTTTGTTTTCTTGGGTTTGGGTTTTTGTTTTGGTTTTTTTGGGGGAGGGG
>NW_005841865.1:309662-333200 GCF_000455745.1 Alligator sinensis
GGCTTCTGCCACTCTTTAGATTGCAACAGAGTAATTTCTGACCATTTATAACCCAGACTAGAAATTAATCCCCATGTCTTGTTTCTAAAAAAAAACATCTAGGTTGATAGTTAAGGACTGTCCAGGTGACAGCTCAGAATGTGCTGAGAAGCTCCATGGGAATGCAAGTCTGAACAGCCCGCCAGTCTCAGGAATATCACCTCCTTTCCTCAGGTGAGCCAAAGCCCAGCAGTTTCTCAATATCAGCAAGTGTCAGACAAGACTGGTTACTGAACGTACTGCGCTCCTTCACTTCAGCCCCTCTGGGGCAGTCAATTTGTTACATGTAGAGTCTTGTGGTGGAAAGCAGAGAGAAACAGCAGAGCTCCCAGACTGACAAGGTTTGCGGTTTTGTTTAAGATGCTGAATCAGAGTTTCACCTGGAGGGGAGGTAGTAGAGGATGGATCATAGTTGGCAGGTGTATGCAGAAATACACACACTCCTATATCCATGGGGCTGGCAGGCAGCACCACTTGGCTGGTTTGGTTGCTTCTGCTGCTACAAGGGTGGTTAACATCATTTTCAGACACAGACATGCTGGTTCTTGCTGAGTGGCCTAAAAGAGAAGACTCCGTTGAAAAACACGGTGGCAGTTTGAAAGAATAATGAAATTCAGTATCCACCCAGGCTGCTAAAAGAGACTGAATTACTAACAGCTTTGCAATTCTGTCCTGCAAGACTCTTTTCTTCACCCCTGAGAGCTTTTTAGCATTGATCACCTTAAGAGGAGCTTTTACAACAAGGACTTGATCACCTATTGATAGTCCCAATTAGTTTATATGCTTCCTCCTGTTTTCTTTACATGCCCAGAATTAAACGTTTCAACATTGTACATAAATTAAATTGCACAGAAGGAAAAACAAGAGCTTTAAAAAAAGGGTTACCCGAGTATATGGTTTAGTGTCACATCAGAGTTTGATGGGACTTCCTGGTGCAGAAGCATTTTAAATAAGCAAGCAAATTAAAACTGAGAAAACCTGAGACAAGCTTTTCACAGTGCACATACTTCCACAGACTCAGCCAGAAAGAGGTCTGATTCACCTGCAGAGGTGCTGTTTGCAGGCTGTGAATGCCACAGTTTGGGTTTTGGTTTCACAAACACTTTCCAAGCAGAGGTTGATAGTGTTGACATGAATTAGCTGATAGTGTGATATAAAGTAAACATACATATAAGGCAACGTGTCCACAACTATACTTTATCAGGTGGTCCCTAAAGCCTTTCTGCACTTGAAATCACTTGCATTTTCACTGTGGATGAGCAATTCTACCATTCACTACAGCACAGCTGCTACATGTTTTGCTGATGTCCATGCAGAGAAAGCATGTTGGTAGGCACAAACTCACAGCATTTCATGAACAAGCTAGTGTCACATTCACGGAAAAAAATATTTAACATGTTGTCCAAAACGCATGCAGGCCAGATTCTCTGTCTGTGAAAACTGACATACACACAGCTCTGTGGAAGTCGATACCATCCTCCTTCGATAGCAGCAGAGTCATAATAGCTGTCTCTTCCAGTGGTCCTCAACTGGGAGTTCTCACCCTCAGGTGTGCTGTGACACATGCTGACACTGCAGCAACAGCCTGGTGAGACTGCCTTCTGTGCTCCTGTTCCATCAGCCCTGTAATGAGCCTAAAGCAGGCAGAAGCTGTGCTACTGTAGCCCTTCTGGTCAGCCCCTGCTGCACTCCACCTGGAAGCAGAGGCGCATGGGACAGTTCCATTTCCCACCTCTGCTCTGAGAAGCGTGGCAGGGTAGGGCCTGGACTGGGAAGGGTGCACAGTATGAGGTTGCTCCTGTCTGCTTTAGGCTGATCACAACATGAATATGTGCCACAGTCCTTCCTGGGCTGGCTGTGCAACAGGTTCAGGGCAGTTTTATCTGGAAGCATCAGTAACTGGTTGAGAATCATTGGGGTAGGTTGAAGCAGCATCAACCACGGTTCTCAACTGATGTGCTGCTATATTCAAAAAAGTGTTGGGGGAGTGCCCCGACTCTGGAAAGGTTGAGACCCACTAGTCTGTACCCTAAGATTTATAGAACTGTACTAAATTGCATTTCCTTGTGAGGTCACTAGATGGTATGTAGCTGTGATTTATCGAGGAAGTTAAGCAGGTACAGCTTTTGCTAAAAGGAAGTGGAACAGATGCATATTAACTCTGCTCTAGTATTAGCATTGCCTAAAGGTCAGAATTAAGGTGCATGAAGAGAGCTTACACAGCCCCTAGCCACCATATTGTGTCACGTTTAAGCAAACGCTTTTCTGCCATCATTTGTACATGCAGTAAACTTGACAAGGAAAATAAACAGAGTTAATTCATTGCCATCTGCTTCTATTCTGCTGAATGATGCAATCAAGAATTGACTTGTTATAAATCATGCCATAACACAAACCGGTGTTTTTGAGGTCATGAACATTTAGGCATTTAGAGTGCTTGTGACATCAGAATTGGTAGCTGGTATGGGAGAGACCCTTCTCTGACTCTGAGATACTGGTTGAAAATTATCCCTCAAAGTATTTTTTTTTACTTGCAATGATTTTTTTTTTTAATATGGGAATTGCCTGACTTTGATACTTTGCTTGGGTTGTTTATTTTTTTGGTTTGCAGGGGGCAGGGAGGGCTGGTCTTTTCTTTTAAATGACATTTTAGGTATGAGTTTGAATTTTATTTTCAGCTTCTACTTGCTAGAAACTGGAGCAAACTGGGTTTTATGATTTTGTTTATGAAACTGCCTCCAAATTTAAAAGAAAATGTTGATGAAAAGCAATATTAGTATATGTTTAAATTTGTATGGAAAGCAAAAAGTTCCTCAGCCAGCTCTAGTTAAATATCTTGTCCAGAGCTGAAATGAATCAGCCACGGAGCAAGCAATAGAGAATCTAGATTTTTCTATCTCCACTCATGCTTTGGCTACCAGACTTTGCATCTTCGAGTTAGAAATGACAGGAAAAATAAAACAGAGAAGACCTACAAGAGGATAAGCTATTCTGGTTAAATTTGAAACCTTTCTGAGCTAGCCTGAGAGCAGGTGCATGCAGCACTGCAAAATTTGTCAAATAAGATATTAGGAAAGATCTCCCCAAGCACAACCAAGAAAAAATAAGAACAACTGCACCATAGAGAGGCATATACTTCATGCAACACAGTGATGCAACAGCAGAGACTAGCTCACTCCCCTTCTGCAAAACTCATTCATCAAAGCTAATAATGACAATTAGACAACTCCACGCCATTTTTACATCACAGACCAAGAACAAGGATGGTGTCTGTGGTGAGCAGCTGACTCCTAGGTCCAATTTTTGCTTTCATCATTAACTTATTGTTTGGAGCTTGTTTCTCCTCTGCTTGGTGCCTCAGTATACCCAGCTGTGAAATTTAGATAGTATTTGCTTACTTTGCAGGGTGCTAGACCATACTTAATTAATCTGCATAGACTAAGATGAAAAGAGTTATATAGTGAAGCATTGTTAAAACTGGCATTTTAGTGTTATTTTTATGCACCTCCCTTCTCTCTCTAGATGTTGAAAGTGGGGTGAAAAGCAAATGAGTAAAAAGCAAGAGAGCTTGCATCCACCCACACACAACCCCAGATTCACACAAGCAGAAGCTTAGAAGGGAGGAAGAGGGCCAATTTCAATTATTGTTTATATTTTTAAATAGGCATCATAGATACTATTGTGATGGGATTCTGTAATTAGATAAAAAGACATCTCTATTTGCTTTTTTGATTGAGCAGTTAATACATTTAGCATCTTTAAATTCTTTGGGTCATTTTCTTTACTGATGTAAATCAGCGTAGCACCTCTGAGTTCTACCAAGCGAGGAAAATGCACTACCTGGAGGTGTGGGCATTTTACTATTCTCTGTTGATAGCCTCCAGTTCAAATTTGCTCTCTCAGTTTCTCCATCTGGTACATAGAAATCAAGCTGGTTTCATTTCACTTTATCCATAATCCCCAACAAGAGAGACTATTATATTAACAAATAATTTTACTGCTTGTGTCTGGGATACCATAGAATATTCAGCATTTATCCTGGACCCAGGGGAAAATTGTGCATGTGTCAGTAAATATGACTCAGAAGTCATGAGGAAGCAAACCATGAGGTAACAATGGACCATTTTTACATTTACTCTAATCCCTAGTTTGGGAATGAAACACCTTTCCTGTAAGGTCATTGGATTCAGATGAATTGACCAAACCAACTGCTACTGTATTACAGAAACTCTACAGCAATATTTATGATGATTAGCCTGACAGGCTGAGTAATTGCCTTGTGTCTGAAATGCTAATAGCAATGGACCTGGATTTTTAGCAGAAATATTTCACCAGAACTTCCTAAAAATATTGGTGGGAAATGACCCTAGATTTCATTCTCGGAACTGGAAAGCTGTGTGTGGCTGAGTTTCTGAAATGCACAGCAGATTAAGCTACTATATGAAATGAAGAAAACAATTTGTTTGTACCAAGGGCCATGATCCTGCAGACTCTTATACACATATTCCTCTTTATTTATGTAAGTAGTCTCATTTAGATTAATAAGACAACTCATTTGCAGAAAATTAAGCATGTGTGTACGTGGCCGGACCAAGGCCTAAGGATATAGGTATCGATAGAACTTATTCATGATGTAAAGGTCTGCTCAGCCTGAGGAACAGGATCACCATTTGGCCATAAACATTTATATATATTTTTAATATTTATTAATACTAGAAGCAAAGTAATGAATATTTGACTGTGTTGCTTGAGACTTTTACCATTTTTTCAATTATCTTATACTCACTTCCTACTAATTGTTTTTTTGGCCAGTCACTGGGCCTTCCAACACTAAGGTGTCTCGTTTCCAGCCTCGTGCCACCAGGCATTAAAAGTATTTCCTTTCTGATGTAAGACAAGTCTGTTATCAAAATGGCTCATTACAGCATTCTTAACATTGAAGGTATTGGAAAAAATGCTTTGCAATGTGCATCTTTCCCCATGTCATGAAAACAGGGCACTGTGCTACAGAGTAATCCCTACTTAAGGGTAAATAGTATATCTTCTTTGCATGTGAATACAAGGCGAGATTCAATTTTAAAAATCCCCTGAACTTCTACACAAGCACTGAAAATGTTTCAAACATTCCTGGTTTGGAGAGCCTAGCTCAAATTTTGTTTTGGACTGTTAAAGTTCAGATTTCCAGTTAAAGTGTGCACACCAAAATGGGCACAGATCTAATTAGCATGATTAGATACCTTGGTTGTATGTGCAACAGTAGTAACTGCATGTGCAGTAGTCAGACAGGTAACTAACTGACCATTTCTACACTTAGTTGCTTTAACTGCACATTTTGCATGGAGTGGCATGCATGTACTTCCCATGAAAATCTAGTCATGCTAAATATCCCACCTGTCTTGACACACAAATATGATTCTTATTCAGATATATTTTCAGTGCAATGCACATTAATTTCCCACAAACTCTGGTTAACAGAAAACGCACAGCTAAATCCCATCCTATCATATCACACTGGAAATGTGCCTCTGAGGAGTGCTTCTTTTTCATAAAAAGATTCCCTTTAGTAATGGTTCATTGAACACTGTCTGTTGTGTTTTACCATAGCCAGCCACTTCTTTCAGCTTCTGCAGTGACTTAGTTAATAATTACAGCTTGAGTAACAAACTATTGTGTATTACTATCTATTGTAATGCACATTGGCTTTGTTCATTCCCATACTCCACCAGAGCCATTGTGCAGCTTGCTTTAATAAAAGAAGAACAAATTTCAAGGAGTAATAAGTAAATGGAACTAGATCCTAGGTTGTCCTAATCTTTACTCCCATTTTTCATTATTTGTTGATAGCACTTATAGGCTTCCAACCAGTCTGGGGTCCAACGTGCTATAATTTGTATATATGTGTATTTATAGACATTTTCTTCCTTCCCCACAAGAAGCATCGGTCAGTTCCTCAGTGGTACTGAGGTGCCTAACTCCTCATGGTACCTCAGTATCATTAGGGAACTCAGCCTTACAGTCCAACTGGAAAAGATGGTCAAAAATGAAGGCTAGGGAGGCAAATGAGGTGATTTCTTAAATGTAAGGAATATATCCCAGGTCTCATGACATCCAGCCCATTGCCATAGCTAGAAAACCACACTGTTCTCCCATGCAACTTCTACCTATCTAGCATGAAATAAACATCACAGAAAAAGAAATATTCCTCTAAGTTACACAGAACTCCTTAGCATTTAGGAAAAAATGCAGCTTTTTGCATTCCCTCTCATGCCAGAAACAAACATTTTGGGAAAAAAAATCATACATTGGAAGATGGATAATATGAGGAATAATAGTTTCACAGGGTTTCTATGTTCTGAAAATGATTTACTTCATTTTTATTTCTCAGTGGTGTTTCTCTTTTTATCCTTCCCCTGTCATTATCTCTAGGAGCATTTGTAAATTCAAATTAAAACCCATCACACACTTTCAGATATACAGTACCATAGTTGAATAAATAAAAAAGTGTCCTGTCCCATCCTTCCCTTCCCATCCCTAATCCCTGGCTCAACTTTTCAAGGCAGAGTTCTCAGGAAAAGCCTGAGTAAATAGATAGGCCTTGTGCTGTCCTTTGAAGGTCAATACAGTTTGGGTTTGCCAAACCAAAAGGGAAAAGAAGTAGCATTAGATGACCATTCCTGACTGGGAAATTCCTGCATCCACATACATGTTTTCCTACTCCCTTAATACACACATACTTACAAAGTACAGCTCTATTAGATGCAGCATAGCAACTGATCTTAAAAAGAATGCAAAAAGGGGAAATTAGAGCACTGATCTTTGAAACCAATAATATCCACACTAAGTTGACCTTAATTTTGGTAGATCTCTGTTAAGATCTTGAATTGGAAATGGAAGCAAATTGTTTTCCAGTTCAGCCTACAAAGCCACACTGGTGTTAACGCATGCTCCTGTTTCCTTTATGTTGGGTATTGTCAACAGGCAAAGGGCCAGGTTCTGTTTCCTAATGCTTCCTTTTGTAAATTGAAATATCCTCCCTGAAACCTGGGAAAACTGTACTACATCCTCTGGGCATCCCTGACAAGCGGTACTTCCTAATTAACAAACACTAGGTCTATGAGTTTAAATCAGAGAGTTTTACTGGGGGGTGGGGGATAACTTGAGAAATCCAGAAATTAATAGACCAACAATATCTAGTTTATAGGACTCTTTGTCTTCCCCAGAATGTCTTGACAACAGTTGTAACCTCTGGCCTGCTTTCACACTTGCAAATGGCTAATAAGGCAATGCTCTCTAGCATTAACCACTCCTCACTGCAATTTACTCCAGAGTTTTCCAGGGTTGACAGACTCCAAGACTTAGCCAGAGTTGTCTCCAGTCCCTCAGTTTACTGCTAACTGAGCTCCTCAGGGCCTCTAGCATCCTGAGTTGGGAGAGAGCAAAACCAGAATGCCTCAGCTAGGTGGTTGTTTTCTTTCACCTCAACACAAGCTGCTTCTGCCCAGTCAGCTGCCTCACTTGTGTGTTGAGCCTTCAGGATCACTAACAATGTCTGTGTGATCAAAGAAGCATGCACAATTAAAGGTACAAGCTGCCATGTCTTTTTTCCTTCAGCTTTGTCCAGGCTCCTATAGCAATCATGCAAGACAGAAGTGCTCCTAGTCAGAGTGATACCAAAGCTCAGGTAAAATTGATGCAGTTCTCACATCCTTTCATAGGGACAATAATGTTTCATTACCTCCAAAATGTTGTCCAAAGACCTCAAATTATCAAAAAAAGAGAATTGCAAAGGAGGCCCATTTTCCCATGCCCACCAAAAGATGCTTATAAATACCTCCATCCCCCAAAGAGCCTTTCACCAAATGGATTTCATCACCAGTTACCAACACCAACCCTCTACTATCTAGGTCAGTAGTCTGCCCACGGACAATATTGAACAAGTAGCACGCTCAGAATCATGTCGTATCTTGTTTTCCCATCATCCTCAGTTTTATCTCTTTAATTCCCTGTGGCCATGAGCAATATCAGAAAGTTTCGCGAGCAACATGTTTCTTGTGAGCCGTGGGTTGGAGACTACTACTTTAGGATTTCATACCACAGTTCTTAATATGTCCCATATGCAGACAGGACATGAGTGGGCTGTTAAGTTCTTTACTAGCTAAACTTTCTGATAGACCTGCAAGGGTCAATAAAGTCCATTGAAGTCCAATATCTTTTTTCTTCAGGGCAAATAATTTTCTAAGCTCTAGCATTTCCTTTCTTTTCAGTGCCCTAGGTAAACTAAAGCCATATTACGTATCTGAAGGGAATCCCATGAGATACCCTGCTCCAGATTTAAAACCCACGCATGTTATTTACTGATTACAGAACTCTGCTTTCTCTGCCTTCCCAGAGCTCCTGGATTAGTGAACTGTCAAGAACACTTCTAAATACAAACCATGGACATAATGAGAGGTGGGGAGGCTAAGAAATTGCACAGTGAGTCCCTCAGAACTGGTGATCACCATTGACTACAAACAGATAAGTAGAAAAACTCTTTTGCTTTGAGTAGGATACTTGGAAATATATTCAGCTGAAATAAAAATCCCTACTCTGTCTCTTCCTCTTTTAAGCCCTCTCACTCTCACTTCTTTTACTGTAATGTCACTCCATTTGCTTCAATACAAACATGCCTACTCATACCAGCTGAGGATCTGACTCCTGGTTTCCAATCAAACACAGAAACATTAAAATACCTTGAAAGAGATGTCCTTTCTGGATTTTGAGCTGAATCTAGAAGTGGAAGTACAGGAAATCTTTTAGGAAAGACTGTTTCTATGAGAATTCCAGCCTATTTTCCCTGTCCGTGGCCATGTCTACATGTGCAATTAATGTGCCTGAATTTTCTGTGCAAAAAATTCAAGCTCATTAAAGTGCTCCCCAACTGCTATCTACACACATGCCCCCGTTGGGAGTAAACAGAGCCCAACAGGAGCAGCCCAGTCCAAGGCTACTCCTGCCCTCCCCCTCCCCCCCCCCTGGCAGCAGCCAAGGGGAGCTCCATGCTCTCCCAGGTGCTAGCCCTGGGCTGGCAAGGGGAACAGGGGCTTAATCCTAAACTCCAGAGGTGTGGGGGGAGAGGAACTGTCGTGGCCCAAGGTGGGGAGAGAGCTGGTAGGCCCAAGGGTGGTGGGGGAATTGTCCCAGCTAGGTAGGCAGCTACCTCCTAGCCCTGTGAAGATCGGGACCTGTCTAAATCCCTACAGGGCAGGGAGAGCTATCCTGGCACCTCTTCCAGCCACATGGAGATCTGGATGGGATAGCAGGCAGTGTCCCACTAAGCTGAGACAGCTTCCCCCTGAGGCTGCCTGCTGCCTAGGCTGACTGCAATTTGCTCCCAGTCAGTGTCTACACATGCTGTATGATGCATTAGTTGATGTGCTGTTTTTCTTGTACCTGTATCTACAGGTACTAGAAAATGGCACATTAGACTAATATACTGTGTAGTAATTGCTGTGAGATTAGACTAATATACCGTGTAGCCGATGGTGATGCTTTGCTGCACATTAGATTAGTCTAATGCACAGTAAAGCATCTTGTGTAGATGCACCCTATGTTATCTATGTCATTTGACCCCTGATTCCAAAGCTACAGAAATCTTCCCATTGTTCCTTCCATCTCATTAAGAATTACTGGGAATATTTTTTTTCTTTGCCAGAAATTGACATTTTAACTCCAGAAACTTAACTCTATGTTAGGGAATATGGAAGCAATGGTTTATATGGACATTACAATCATTAACTGCTATAAATAAATGTAGTTTCAAGATGCCTGTTGGAGCTATGCCAATCCCACCTGTACATATGACACAGTGAAGTTTTAGCTCTTAGTATTTACACTTTAGAATTCATGATCCTCATCACATAATATTATTTTATATTTGGAGAGGTAAGAATCTGAAGATAACCCAGTTTGCTGTAGGAAAATAATCTGAAATAAACATCAAACAACAGAAGAGATTTGGATATGATGAATTATTTTATCAGGAAGAGAGGTGACTTCTTCTAGCACTTCAATTTCATTTCAGTTTGCTTTAACAGAGATTTATAATTATTATAAGGAATTCTTTTATAATGTAATTCTGTGTTGTCAAAGTAGGTTAGCTTTATGGCCTGCTTTAAAATATAAATGCTGATTTAATTAAAACAAAACCAAACAGAGACATTCAGTCTTGTACTAACATGTTGCTGTCAGCACCCTGCTAACTGTCAGAATTGAACTGTGAGTTGCCCTCCCTTAGTTCAATGGGTACCAGTGCCAAAAATGCAGATTATGGTTCTTTTAAAAGTACCATTGGACTACTTTCTAATTTGTATCTCTCATTTGAAGTTCTAGTGATTCTCTAATAATTGCACCTACTGACAAAATCAAATGTAAATGAACAGCAAAGTGGAGCAAGCACTAATATTTTACACATGGGCAACTGGTGCCTCCTGAGGCGGGGTGGGGGGGGGGGGGCTCTTGCCCCCACAGTGGCCAGACAGTGACAGGGAAGGGGATCCCCCCATGGCGAACGTGCTGACCCAGACATGCCAATGGCGTTTCTCCTGGTGCCCCCACTTCCCGGTCGGTGGTCTCAGGGGGGCACAAGCACCCCTGCCTGCTCCCCCTACCCGTCACCTAAATGGGGAATGCTGGCTGTGAGGGGGTGCATCAGCACTCTCGGGGTGCACATACATCTCTGTGCACCCCTACACATCGCCACTGTTTTTTCATGAGTATATTTGGATGCATTAAAACGTCAACTCCTTCATTGTATTACAGCAATATATTTTCATTTGCTTCAATAGAGTCACTTTTGGTTTACCCTCACATAATATCAGTCAGACTCATTACATTTAGCCCTCAAACTAACTCCTTTCATGAAGTAAGACAATTCTCCTTCTACATAAAGAATGTCACAGAGCTCATCTCCAGTACATGTTCACACTGTTAGCAATTTACTTTATTTGCATTAACTGACATGTGAGATGATATTAATGCTACATCATGCTGAAGTTTCATAGGCATTAGCAAAAAGAGCCATTGTGAAATCCAGAGCACTCTCTGGCCTGTATGCGCACACACTTGCACACATCCCAAGCCCATTTCTATGCTTGTCCCTCGACAAGGTCAAAAGCATTTCGCCAACAGATGAAACCAGCTGCTTTACAGAAACTGCTTATGACTCGGGGTGGCCAACCTGCAGCTCTGGAGTCATACGCAGCTCTTCAGAAGTGAATATGCATCTCTTTGAATCTTTGCATGAGCACATGGTGGCCAGCTTTGGAAGCTGGTCACCCCTGGCCTACATAGTAGGTGCCCATGGTGAGCCAAGACTCATGATTTTCTTGCATGGCAAACTCATTGAGCTGAGTCCTCTTGTTACATTCCTGTGGTGAAATGGGCAATTGATTCTGATTTTATGTCTGATCTCTAATGCAGGTGTTACTTTACTGATTTACTTCTAATCTACATTGTATGCAGTGAGACCATCGAGTCCATATATTCAACATTTTTTAAAGATGCTTATTTCCTTACTGCACTATAATAAAAGGGCTTTCTCTCTTTTCTTTCTGCCATTTTTTTAAATGGGTGCTCTAATACGTAGTCCAGAGTACAGAAGAAAATATGAAGGATGGTCTAGATATGGCACCTAGTAAACTATACAGACCCAGAACTAAGATTCTGTGGCCTCAGTCCTTCCATGTGATGCTTGGGTGAACATCTCAGGCCCCATGGGAGTCCCCACTGACTGTAATGAGCATCCTAGGGAAGGAGGGGTCCCTGACAGCCAACAGCAATGAAAGATCACAGTCTTCTGTGGTGATGTAAAACCAAACATTTCAGGTTTGACTTTTCTGCATCTAGCTCTTAGATTAAGTTTTGTCCAAAAACTAGGTAGAGGCAAGTTTTCTGTCACCTAGATAGCAACAAATGTTCTGAAGAGCAGTGTCCCCAGTCTGTTATGTATGTACCTCAACCAGTCTTTCTTCTATGTTGTAGGCACTGTTACAATAAAGTAGTAGCAATTATCAACAGTACATTTGGCTGATGGAACTAAAAACAAATTAGAAGAGTGAGAAGAGGTAGTGTCAACAGCATTTTAGGAGCCTTTAAGACACTTCTCAAGCAGGCTTTTTACCAAATTTGTGCATAACACAGCATCAGGATATTAAAGCTCTATCAGCATCCATTTGAGATAGCTTCACACTACAGCTGGAGAGAGAAAGATCTGTCTGTGTGTACATATTCTTATAACACACGCATCAAATCTGACACAGGAATGTGCCTGGAGTTCCTTTCTCTCATTAGTTTATTAAAACTTTTTTTTTTATTTAAAAAGGCCCACCGTGTTAACAAGAAGTTCATTGTTCAGCAATAAGTTTTACTCTGGAAGACAGAACAAGCATCCAAACCACAAAGTATTAACCTAATAAAGTACTGAGTTTCATAATACAGCTTATTATCAATGTATTATAATCGGGATAGGGCTTCATAGTTCTACTTGAGACATAATGCTTGCTAAGCAAGCCCTGGGATATAAATCAGCATTTTTTTTTTGCCACAATTTACCTGTAAAGTCATGTATTCTATATAAAAGCCGCAATCGTCCATCTGTGGAAATGGAGTTTTGTATGAGTAGGGGATATAGAATTGAAACATAGAATCATAGAATATTAGGGTTGGAAGGGACCTCAGGAGATCATCTAGTTCAACCCCCTGCTCAAAGCAGGACCGTTTTCAATTAGATCATCCCAGCCAAAGCTTTGTCTAGCCAAATCTTAAAAACCTCCAAGGACAGAGGTTCTACAACCTCTCTAGGTAACCTATGCCACTTGTTTTACTACCCTCCTAGTGAGAGAGATTTTCCTAATATTTAACCTCAACTTCCATTGCTGCAACTTGAGGCCATTGCTCTTTGCTCTGTCATCTGCCACCACTGAGAACAGTCTAGCTCCATCCTCTTTAGAACCATCCTTCAGGTAGTTGAAGGCCACTATTAAATCCCCTCTCAGTCTTCTCTTCTCCAAACTAAATAAGTCCGATGCCCTCAGCCTCTCCTCATAAGTCATGTGCCTGAGCCTCCGAACCATTTTCATTGCCCTCCACTGGATTCTCTTGAATTTGTCCACATCCTTTCTGTAATGGGGGGGCCCAAAACTGGACACAGTACTCCACATGTGGCCTCACCAGTGTCAAATAGACAGAATAATCACTTCCCTTGATCTGCTGACGATGCTCCTACTAATGCAGCCCAGTTAGCCTTTTTCACAGCACAGGTACACTGTTGGCTTATCTGCAGCTTATTGTCCACTGTAACCCCAGGTCCTTTTCTGCAGAGCTGGTGTTTAGCCAGTTGGCCCCCAGCCTTGTACCTATGCATAGGATTATTCCATCCTAAATGCAGGACTTTGTACTTCTTTTTATTTGGTCCAATCTTCCAATTTGTCTAGGCCTCTGAATCCTAGACCTACCCTCCAGCATATCTACTACTCCCCCCTCCCCCCCCCCCCCCCCCCTCCCGCTCTCGGTGTCATCTACAAACTTGCTGAGGGTGCACTCTATCTCATCTTCCAGATCACTGATGATGATATTGAACAAAACTGGCCCTAGGACTGACCCCTGGGCTCAATATGGCTCAATACATCCAACTATAATACATACTTGATGAAGGTATGACATTCCCTGCTTGTGTTCACCCAAAATAAAAGAAACAAACAGTACCTGTAGTTGATCAGCTTTGGCCTCACCTGGTTCCTTAGAAAGTATACCCATCTGATGAATTCTGGGGTTTCAAGAGTTTCGATAAGTGGCTTTAGAAAGTGCTGGTATCAAAGAACCAGGAGCACAAGAGCTTCCCCATCCCATCCCTCCCCCCTCCCCCACACACACACTTTTCTCCTTGGTAGAAATGTAGGCAAGATGAGGAATAATTTCATTAGGTGTATCCTGAAAAATGGAATATCTACATTCTGCATTGCAATTTAAATATTAGTTTCTATTAGTCATGATGTGCTGTTACCTACAGAGAAGTTAATTTCTGATAGATATAAAAATTAATTATGGCTTGATTTTCAGTAGTTTGGAATAACTTTCCAATCCAAGCCTTACACTCACCCAACAGCATATTTGCTTGAAAATAAGGGAGAAGAAAAATGGTAAAATATTTAGGAATATTTTTTTTAACAACTTTTGCTTGTTAAAATTTCATGCTTTAAAAACTATTGACAACCAAACTAAAAATCCAGTCATAAGTAGTATCACAACAGCTATTCATTCATGTTTGGAAAGAGGTAAAGAAAGAAAAGGAACGTAAATTTTCTGTTCCAATTCAAATGAACCAAAAACAGCTCCCTATTATCCCCTTAGATCAATCCACCCTCAGGTATCATATAAATTCACCAACAGAGCTCAATGTCTCAGTCTATAATGAAAAACAATGGAAAACAACTGCTAATACAAGTAGACTTTGGTACTGCGTGAACGACTTCTCCTGCATTAGCAAAGCAGACTGCTAATATGACATGATGGGACATTACTAATGCAACAGAGTGTAGCTAATGCAAACAAAATACATTGAAGTGCCTAGTTGAACTGAATAGAGAATTTGCTTTTCTGGGACCCCAGCCTTGAAAATCAGAGTAAATCCTGCAGCAATAAATCTTACAGATAGTTTAATAAATAAGTCAAGGCCATCAGCTGCAAAAGGCACATTGTGGATGCTAAGCAGAGAGCATTCCTAAGGCAAAATGGATTTAGGCACTTACCACCCATTGGGTGCATCTAGTGTGTTTTAACATGCAGTAACCTATTCTACTGTGCATTAAAGCATGCGTAAAAACCATGCTGATACACTAATGTACAGTAGAATAGGCTACTGTGCATTAAGCATCACCTAAAAAGCGTGCACTTGTGCTACTGAGCATTAGCACAGCCTAATGCACATTTATTTAGTACCTCATGTTGGGTGTACTAAATTTAATGCACATTAGGAAAAATACATGAATGCATGTGTAGATGTGCCCATTGACTCTGATAGGGAGATGGGTGTCTGGTTTTCTTTGGCTCTGTAGGAAATCTCCTTCTATACGTGCAGAAAGTGATAATAATCTGTATTGACATGATATCTAACTGATATGTAGTTTTCAGTTATGGCTATGAACCTGCACCATTCAAGTTAGTGGGAGTTCTGCCACTGACTTCAAATGAACAAGCTCATCCTGCTCTAGAAGCACACATGATTTTGAGATTTCTCGGATTTGTAATTCTGTTGTATGTGGCTGCAAACTGCTGAATCAGCCCAAATTAGAAAATCCTATCCTTAGTTTCCAACTAAGTGTAATACTGCCCCAGGCAAGGGTTCTGCTTGTATTTTTTGTACCTTTCACTCAAAAGGTTGTCTATAAAGTTAAATACTCATGCACTCCCCCAATCTCAAGGTGCTGTGTGCTTCACTAAGAGATGCTTTACATACAGTAGCAACTAGTCACAATCTGTTATTAAAACCATAGCTCCCTACTGTTTACTATTGACTACCATGAGGCTGGAGTCTACTCAAGAACTGCAGAGGAAACAGAATGCCAGAATATTCCCAAGATTGCCTTTTAATGAAGGCATATGGCATTCAGGATATGGTTATTCATTTAGTAATGGTACACACACATTTACTATGTAGCATATTGTGTGTCTGCTTGCAAAATGTTGGTTTCAGCCTGTCTTTTGGGCCCATAAATATGCCCCTCAAGTAAAAGTGCTTAAAAACACATTGAAGTATGCACAGATCCTTATGCATTTCCTTCATAAGACAAGATAAGCAAACAATTTCCTGTAATGATGATGAGGATTATTGTTGAATCAGAAAGTGAGACAGTGCCATAAATATTCCTAATGTTGTATTAGGCCACTTGATTTGTAATTGTCAAATAAAGAATTAAATACCAGGTATGTGCATTTAATACATCAGGTGATCGTACACTTTGCTCAGGAGGAAAGGACATGATCTGAAGTATTTAGTATTCATGGTTAAACTTGACTTAAACCTTTGCAGAGGAGATGTATGGGATAAGTAAAAGTAATTTAAGGAACCATTCAGACCACGCAAAAAGACAACAAGAAAGGGGAGCAGAGTCAGTAGGCTCACCACTTTTTTTGGTAGTGTATAAAATGGCAATTTGTGTTCACAGAGATGATTATGGGTCATTCATCTGCCCACCCACAAAAATGGACATGCAGACCAAGTACTTACTAAGGGCTTGACTACATGGGAGATCTTTTCACTATTGTTTTCGATAATATATAACTGGTACAGTTCTATTCATATATTTAAACTGCCTAATTATACCAATATAACTTCCAGAATAAGTGCTTTTTGGCTTAAATTAAACTTTCCAAAGCAACATAAGTTAACACAGAGAAAAGAAAATGTTTTTTCTAACAAAATGAGAGTGTCTACAGAAGTTATACTAGTACAATTATAGTGATTTAAGCTCCTACCTTACCTTATACCAGCATCATTTTCCTCTGTAGAAAACATCTCAGCAACCCCCACTGAAAACAAAGAGGCTGGTTGTAGAGGGTGAAATTAGGAGGAAGTGTGTTTATATGTTTATAGGTTTGCCTGGAGAGTGGATGAACCAAATGGACAGCTAAATGGAGAGTCCTGGACTAAAAAAGGATAAAACATAATTGCTTTACTCCAAATTTTCCTAAATTTTTCTAATTTTGAAAGAAGTTGAAAAAAACCTGTATCTATCTATCTATCTTGCAAATCCAATTTTCCAACAGTCACCTGAGCTAATCTCTGTTGGTCATTAAGGCATCGAGATTAGATGCCAAAAATTCTTTTGAATACCCAATGGTATATTTTGGTTTTGTAATGTTCTTGTTTAAAAATCGAGGTCTGAAAGTAGGAATAAAATCAAGAGCAGAACAGAAATTATGATATTTTTGCCCCATGTTCATAACTAAAATATAAGTTTTTGCAAAGATAACCCCAGTATTTTTTTCCGAATTCTAGGATTTCATCTGCACTATAAGAACCACAACTCCCCTTCATCATCCTAGTTAGACATCTGGCATTGCAGACAGGATGCTCTGGCTCACAGCATCTAGTCTGAGAAATGCTTTTCTCCCCTTAGAATCCCAGGTACTTCAGCAAAAATCCTCAAGAAACCATTTATCAGAAGACTTTTGAGTCTGTTCAGTGAAATTTGCAATGAAACCCTCCCTCTCCCTATTCACAAAACTGCCCCAGCCTCACTCCAACAAAGCAGTTGTTAACAAATCAGTTAATTATCACAATGTTGCTGATGGTTGCTATTCAAAAGCAGAGATAGTCAAAGCAATACACATATAATTGGAAATGACCTGAATCCCTGACCAAAATTCTAATCAAATATGTCTAGAAATTTAAAAAAAATTAGTAACCATTTCTTCTAATTGTTAATTATGTATATGTAGCTCAAAACACTTCTAGGTTATTGAATGTGCCTCAATGACAGGATGAGAAGAAAGCTGGCTTTTATATAGAAAACCCTGAACAAAGACTCAGAAACTGTGGTTCAGTATCTAGCTCTGTCTCGGAACCTGTGTTTAATCTTGGGCAAGTAGCTTCATGGTTCTCAGTTTGTGGTACATAAAATGGGAAGACTTTGGTCTGTCTTATCTGCTTAAGTGATAAGTCACTTGGGGTACATTTTAAGGGCCTTGTTACACATTGATTTTAGGCAGCTCCTGGAGCTCTTAACCCCTGGACTGTCTATCCATTAACACCTGAAACTAGTTTTAAGCACACTTTAGGCAGCTTAAAGTTATGCCACTGTAGGGCAGGTTTATCTTTGATCCCTGTTACGCAGCTCATGTTCCATTAATGTGTGGCCACTCCTCACAGATGAGCCACCCAAATTGCATTCCCAGGAAAGAGTATCTTCTCCCTCACCCTCTTGTTCTATGTGGACAGATTTTCCACCCCCTGAACTCTACTGTGGTTCTGGCATCAAGCCAACTCCCTTTCCCAACCCTGAAGGTGTGACCTTCCTATCCTCAGGGGTGCAACCCTTTGCAAACAGCCTGTAGAGCACATACCTGCTAGCCAGGTCACAGGGCACAAACAGGTCCAGGAGTGGGATCTGGGAGAAGGAGAGAGTAACAAGTTAGGGGGCTGGATCTGGTCCCTATAAACTGGAGCTTCCTTCCTGTGGCAGGGACAGTAGCTCCCCTAAAACCATGTTCCCTCACCACTCCCACTTCCCAGCTACCCCGGGAAGCATAATCAGCACCCACCCCATCCCAATTTATTAGAACACAAAACTGTCTTTAATTCACTTCCTCTTTATCTCTTAAAAAAAATCTTTTTGTTGTTGTTACTTCTTTTTATTTTAACCTTCGGTGGCTTACTTCCTTCATTTCACCACCTTTCCCCACCCTCATTTCCTTTCCATCTCCCATCTCACTATCCACCCCCATACCATTAACTCTCCACCTCCCAGCTTCATGTTCCTCCCTCCCCAACCCCCAATTCTGTTTCTCACACTGCCTCTCTCCCCGCTCTCTCCAGCGCAGAGATGGAAACCTGTCCTGGCTCTGTAGCCCTGTTGTGCCAGCTCACAGCTGTAGCTCCTAGTCAGACTCCTGCTTGCCAGCCTTCTAGTGGCAAGTCACAGCAGTGTAGGTGGGGGACAGTCAGAGAAGGGTTTTAGCCTTAAGGTGTGACTGCTTCAAACTAGAGCTAGCACTAACAGTGATCAACTGTTGAGGAGTCAAAGTGCAATGTGATTCTTATATATTATTATATAGAATCTGGCACAACGTAGCTTCAATCTCAGATGCGGCTTCTAAGTATTAGAAGCCTTAATATAACCTTAATATAATAATATTGAAAACAGTATTAAAAATGGCTGAAAGTAAAGAGATATATGATGAAAAACTCTTCTTGCAGCTCTTCTGTCCCCTGATGGAAACAGGAAATTTCAGAAATCTTGTGAAACTGATGGTTCTTCTGAGAGTCCCAGTTAACGTTTTTAGACCTCTGGCACTTCCACAGTTCGGCAAAGATTGGAGTCATATCAAAATGTTTGGGTGAAACTCAGAAACCTCCAAACTTCTGAGGTTTGTTTATTATTCCCATAAACTAACATCTGTGGCTTTTGACAATAACATTTCCACTGATTTTAGCAATTTGAGCTCAAGCCCCAGCTGCTGAGCTGCAAAAACACTTGAGCCACAGACCACTTGCTATCTATTTCTTATAACCATCATTTCACCAACATGGATAACCTAATGTCCTCTGGTGCATGAGTAAAATTAGTATCATGTACATCAATTTATATAAGTAACCGAGTATGTGACTAAATATGCAACTTATCTATATAGATCATAGTATACCTAATGATCAGGTGTGTGGAGCAGTTGCTATACTAGGATAAACTAAAAAGGCTAGGACTCTTCAACACCTTCCAAAAATACATGCAAGAAAACTGCAAAAGAGCAAGTCAGGTATTTAAATGGTATACTGATGTCTACAGAGCAAGAATGGTGTTGCAATGAGCACTCTCTGTTTGGAATAATAGTATATGGCTGATGTCCTGTGCTCTTTGTTTGTACGCACCCACTCTCCACTGGATGGAATCAGAACGGTTCAGATGTATGGCACAGACATTATGTTGTTAACATAAGGCATTATTCTTTAGCACAAATACAGGGACCTATGGCAGAGGGTTCAGATTTCCATCCCAATGATTACTGGGAAATACCAAATGGCTCTGTTGTGTCTCATAAACTCAACTATAAATTGCTAGGACCCCTGGATTTGATACAGTATTCAAAATGAGTCTAGAGGTGAATGAGAAAAATAATATTTGACTTAATCAAGAAATCTGATTCAACTTCCTGAGCAGGAGAGTGCCATTTCAGACTGCTTACCCAGAAATAACACTCAACACTAGAGATTGGGAGAAGGGTATTATGTTACATGCATCACATCATCAGGACAAATTCTGTGCTGGGATGAGAAGTAGCATGTGAAATTTTAGTGAGGGTAGGATTCTCTTTGGGGAAGATAGATGGGGAAGGTGTTTTCTAAACCAGGCTTATAATGGAAGATAAATTCAGCTTCAATTCTCAAGTGACTTATGCCACTCTATAGCAACAATTTGCATTTGCAGAGCATTAATGGATTAAACCCCATAGCAGCAAAGCAATGGAGGAAAGTATTATCCACATTTGAAAGTGGATAAACTGAAACAAATAGAGGCTGAGCGATTTGCTGGATAACATAATCACTTGTGTTAAGGGTGGGGAGCAGAACTCAAGTGGCCTGACTCTTGGTTCACCACTCTAATCATGGCATATCATTTCTTAATACTTATTGGCTCCTCCATGCTTAAATAAATGGATTATTTTGGTTCTGCCAGTGCATTTGTATTTCTCTCTCTCTCTCTCTCTCTTTTTAAAAGTATTTTATACTTCAGATTTAATTCATTTCCAGTATTTTTTCCATTTTAGTTCCTAGCAATAACATTATTAAATTTCATGTCTGCTTCCGTTTTTATTTCCATCTTTCACCAAAAAGATAAGTGAAATGAATCCAAATGAGAGAGCTTTTTTCTTCTGAGCTACTCTTAGTATCATCATTTCCTTAATTAAGTAATTGAAGCTCTCCCAACACACACAGCGTTATTCAATATACCAAGGACACACTTGTACACTGGCTCTCAAATTTGTTCAAAGCACTTGTTCTGTGAGTGGCACTCAGAGGTGGCCTTAGGGATGAGCAACATGGGCAGCGACCCAGGGCGCTGTAGTTAGGTGGGCGCCAAACATACACACATGCACGTATGAGCAGCCCATGCTCACAGCAGCACTCTCCCCCAATTCTACCCCACCTTGGCCAATCCCTGCCCCAAGTACGAGGAGCGATGCCCAGCCCCTGCCTCCAGCTGCTGCTCAGGAAGAGCTGGGCCGGGCACCTGAGGGCAGGGTGGCACCAGCTCTGGTGAGACTCTTGTGGTCACCTCTTTTAACACCCTCTTCTACCTGATTCTGTAGTTTCCCTGTGTCACTTAATATTTTGTTTAATAAAATATGACATTGGAACAATATTAAGGAAACCATAGGAAAATGAATTCACTGTACTATGATGTGTGCAGCCTTTTATCCTACGATTTTTGACTGATGCCAATCAGTGTTTAACCTGTGTGCCTTCTACCCAATTCTAGCTGATGGTTATGTCCACTAGGGCTGTGTGAAAGGGCATTGTTCCATTTCAACTTGAGTTTTGAGGTTTCAACACAACAGCGTTTTGTTTAAAATTTCATTTCAATTCAAAACAGCTGTTCCGTTTCGATTCATCGAAACAGTGAGGCTGTTTCAACACTGTTTCAACGTTTTGCCAATTCGCTATAATGGAGAGGCTCGAAACAACCTCTCTCATCTGGCAGGCAGAACGGGCCCAACCCTGGGAGGGCTGTGGGGGCTGTGTCAGTCCTTCCAGGGCTGAGGGCCCCCAATCTGCCTGCCAGATGAGGGAGGGAAGCCGGTGCTGCCACCCAGGACTGGGGAAGGGAACTGAACCCGATTGCTCAGTTCCCCTCCCCAGCACTAGATCGGGCTGGGGAAAGGAACTCAGCCCAACTGGGCTAAGTTCCCAACCCCAACGCAACCATCGCACTCGGGAAACAAACTCCAATTGTTGCACTGGGGTTGGGAATTCAGTCCAGCTGGGCTGAGTTGTCTTCCCCAGTGTGATTGTAGGGCTGAGGAGCAAAACTGAGCAATCCAGCTCAGTTCCTTCTCCAGCCTGATTGCAGCACTGGGGAGGGGAATTGAGCTGGGGCTCAGTTCCCTTCCCCTGTGTTGTGATTGACTTCCCGCATCCCAGCCATGGGAGACGGGGAGAGCCAGGACTGTGCTCCCTGCCTGGCTGAGCCTGGAGCTGCTGGGAGCAAAGCCTTGGTTCTCCTCTGTCTCCCACCACCTGGTTGCTGGCTGCTTTGAAACTCGAAATGTTTTGAAACTTTCTAAACGTTTTGACAAGCCTCATTTTGTTTCGAGGCTGTTTCAAAGCCCTTCGCTTTGTTTCATTTAGATTTCACTGTTTTGAACTTGAAATGAGTCAAAACAGGGTCAAAACAAAATGGCCGGCGAAATTTTCCACAGCCCTAATGTCTGCTTGTCCCTCAATTTTTCATCTGGGTCTTTTTTCCCCTCTTTGTTAGTGAAGAATTTGACACTTTGTAATAACATTTTCCTTTTCCAGCCATTTCTGGTTTAAACCATCGAAGACACTTTTGTCTCCTATGTTGTGAGTACCCTATCTTGGTGACATAATTATGGTGGAATTTATGGTGAATGCATAACATCGATAAGAAGGTTACAAAGCTTGGTTGGGGGGGTTTAAAAGATATATAATCAAACAAGGTTCAGGAATTCCTGAGTGACAAAATTCTGGAGTATATGAAGCTAGAGAGCCACTTCTAAAAGTACAACAATCTGCAAGTCGTCATCACAACCAAAGTGGTTCCACTGCCCATGGAAAAAAAGCTCTGTGTCCTGACTATGGAATATGGAACAAAGTTGGAGAACTGCTGATCTATTTCTTGCTAGTCATTTCAGGAAATACTAGATCATGTCCTCTTTTTAGTTAAATCTGCACTATAGACAGGAATTAACCCTGCCTCCAACACAACAATGCTGTGATACATGCTGCTGTGAGGCCAGATGAAAATTTGTCTTTTGAAATTGTTTCTCAGTGGAAGACTGGGTTTTCAAATAGAACCTTTCATAAGAATGTCCACTTCCCATGGAAAATGTCAACTTTTCTTTGAAAAGCTGAAATGGAAAATTTAAATTTAAGCTTTTGAGCTTAAATAGTTAGAAAAGAATCTCATCAAAAAGCTCAAATTGTGGCCCAACCTTCCTCTTTTCTATGTATGTCTCTCAGTTAAGGCCACTTTTTCATTAGTTTATGGGAGAGAATTCTACTCTGGGGACATAGCTACTTATATGAGGTCAAGTAACAAAACTCTCTTTTACTTCAGCAGATGCAGGGGCAGTTTTTGATAGGATCTCTCAGTCATGATTTCTATTTCATTTCCATAACAAACATACCTTCAAGTTTTCAGACAAAATTTTCAAAGAAATTTCTTTCTAGCCTCTTCATTTGCACCTGCAATTTTGGGCATATGATTTCACAAATGCAAGGTACCTAAATACAATTTGCACGTGCATTTTTTTTTCACAGAACAGGAAGTGCTTTCCTAGATGCAGGCTTTGAGCTTTATAGCTTCCCTGTTTTCATGTTTCATACCTATTAGTCCCATATTTCAGTTGGGAAACACTATTTACTCTTCCCAGGACTTTTAACTCTGGGTTCTGAGTGGGAAGAAACCATGTTCATTCAATCTTTTCATATGGCCTCCCTCATAGTTTCATAGTTTCTAGGGTCGGAAGGGACCTGGGCAGATCATCTAGTCCGACCCCCTG
>NW_005841865.1:335521-383668 GCF_000455745.1 Alligator sinensis
CCTGTCCCTCCTGTACAGCCTATAGCCCTTGACATTCACCGCCCAATCGTGCTTGGAGTCCCACCATGTTTCCGTAATCCCCACAATGTCCGGGCTGGTGTCAGCCAGCAGGAGGGCGAGTTCCTCCTGCTTGTTCCCCATGCTACGGGCATTAGTGTAGAGGCATTTCAGGCCTCCAGTAGATGTGTATACTGACCCCCTAGTCCCAGCATTCCCAGCAGTCCCAGCATTCCCCTGGTCCCTATCTCTTACCTGTTTAACTGCTACGCTTGTCCGTCTGGGCTGGGCTGTAGTTGTGGGCGCCGTTTGGTCTGGTAGTCTGATGTATCCTCCGCCCTCATCTTCCCCTTCCCCCGATGAGCCTAGTTTAAAGCCCGCCGGAGTAGGTCCGCCAACCTAAAAGAGAACACACGCTTACCTTTAGGGGAAAGGTAGAGCCCGTCCCATCCTAGCATGTCTCTCGTCGTGATGTGGTGGTCGTGATCAAGGAAGCCGAAACCCACCTCGAAACACCATTCCCGTAGTCGCCAGTTGGTCTCCGCGATGCATGATTCGTGCTGTCTGCCCCGTCCACTCACTGGAAGGATGGAAGAGAAGACCACCTGTGCGCCCATCTCCCTCAGCACACCCCCCAGAGCTTGGTAGTCCTCCATCAGACGATCAGGGCTCCTCCTGGCCGCATCATTAGTGCCCACATGGACTAGGACCATGGGGTAATAATCGGTGGGCTGGATTACAGTTTGGAGCATCCCTTTCACGTCCTGAATCCTCGCTCCGGGTAGACAGTATACTTCACGTGCCGAGGGGTCCTGGTGACAGATGGGGCCCTCTGTACCTCTCAGGAGTGTCATAGGTGGCAGCATTGTTCACAATCTTGTCTCTTCTAGGTGGGGCCTACAATTCAACTCCAAAGGAAGGCAAGTTTGGGGACATAAAGCTGCTTCCCCTAATGAAAAGCCTCAAGATAGGGCTTCTGTAGGACTAGGGACAAAAGTTACACATAAACCAGCTTAAGCAATCAGAAATGGGTTTAAACCTATAACAGAGCAGAAACTTAGTGCACATAAACTAGTTTCAAAATGGCTGAAACTGGTTTATGATAAACCTGGTTGAATGTAGTATCACACTTAACTGATTTGGGTCAAACCAGTTTATGAAACTTCTGTCCCAGACCCCTTCCTGATTCAAGTTAAATCACAGTCCCCCAGCATCCCAGCATGCTCTCTAGCCCTGGGATGGTCTGGGCTGTCTGCTCCAGCAGAGAAGGGTTGGGGACATGGGGAAGGCAGGGGCTGCTCCCCCCACCCTGCCCCAGGCAAGTCTGGGGTCAGGGAAGGGGGTTAAACTTCCCTTCCTGTGAGTACAAAGCTGCCCTGCCCTACTCTGCTAAAAGCTTGCTGCTGGCTATGATTGTGGACTACCCATCCCAGAGGCACCTGGAAACAGGAAGAGGAAGTGATGAGCAACACTGCAAAGTCCTACTGTGATTCTGGACTGCAAATCCCAGAGACCTCAGCGGCAGCAGGAAGAGGAAGAGGAAGTGAACACACAGCCCATGGTGGCTATATGCCAGAGAGCCATGTTCTAGCACCCACTGGCTTTTGGCCTAAGCCATTTCATCTGGCTGCATTTCCTGCATATAAAGTGAATGCCTCTCTAGTTGTTTCTCAGTTTAATCTCTGCAGTTTAGATTAACCTGCAAAGACTGAATTGATTCAGCCCTGGGTTTTTTGACTGTCTGTACTTAGCCTAAAAGTTCCTAGATACAGCAATCATTTTCTCCCAAAGTTGTTGATCCTGGTGCCAGAAGAGCTGAATCAGGCTGAATCAGATTAGCTCAGGAAGTAAGTATCCAGACTTTTAATCCACTTCCAGAATTATTTATTCCTATAAACAGTGTTATGCACTTTGACAAGAAATAAGGAGGTTTGGCACAGGATCAGATTAAGCCTGGAAATTATGATGAAAGTTCCACCCCTCAGATTAAGGCCTGCTTGAGGTGAAATCCTATGGTGGTGTTTCCTATCTGCATGCCTTCTTGAGAAAGACCTACAAATTAAGACCACTGCAGGAATTCATAGATTCATAGATTGTAAGGGGCTGGAAAAGACCTTGCAAGATTGTCGGGTCCAGCCTCACTGTACTTAGCAGCAAAGAAAATTGGGGTCAGGTGACCCCAGCGGGGTGACTACCCAGTCTCCTCTTGAAGATTTTGAGGGTAGGTGATTGATTGTACCACCTCTGGTGAGAGTCTATTCCACAGTCTGGATACCCTAACTGTGAAGAAGTCTTTCCTAGTTTTAAGCCTGAAATGGTCTTCCAGAAGTGTGTGGACATTACTCCTGGATTTCCCAAAGGGTGACCTGAGGAACTGTTGTTTGTCGAGCCCTTGATGTATTCCCCCGATGTAGGGGTATGCTACTACCAAGTTCCCTCTCAGCCTTTTCTTTTTTAGGCTGAAGAGGCCCAAGTTCATCAGCCTTTCCTGGTATGACTTGCCTTGCAAGTCTCTGATCATACGGGCAGCTCTTCTCTGGACTCTGTCAAGCTTTTCCACATCCTTGTTGAAGTGTGGCACCCAGAACTGGACATGTACTCCAGATGCAGTCCCACCAGTGCTGAGTAAAGTGGAAGAATCACTTCCTTGGTTTAGCTTGAGATGCATCAGTTGATGCATGCCAGAGTATTTTTTGCCCTGCTGGCTACAGCATTGCACTGAGAGCTCATGTTCATACTATGGTCTGTTATTACCCCTAGGTCCCTTTCAATTGTGGTGCTAGTCAGTTTTGCGCCATCGAGCCTGTAAATATGTTGGGGGTTATTCAATTTATGTTGAGCAATTTATACTTCTCAATGTTGAACTTCATCTAGTTCTGATCCACCCAACTTGCCATCCTGTCTAGGTCCACCTGTATCTATAGCCTATCTTCAAGCATGACCACTCTCCCCCATAACTTGGTGTCATCCACAAACTTAGCCAGTGAGCTCTTCACTTCCACATCCAAATCATTGATAAAGATGTTGAAAAGCATTGGGCCAAGCACAAACCCCTGAGGGACACCACTGGCCCCTTCTCACCAGGACAACACAGATCTATTCATTAGAACTCTCTGGGTCCTACCCCACAGCCAGCTTCCTGTCCACCTAACTGTTGAGCAATTAAGCCCACAATCCTCCAATTTTCTCATGAGAACATCATGGGATACCAGATCAAAGGCCTTTTGGAAGTCTAGGTATACAATGTCGACCTCCTCTCTCTTATCCAGGTTGCATGTTATCTTGTCATAGAAGGAGATGAGATTGGTAAGACAAGACCTGCCCATGATGAAGCCATGCTGGCTGTCATTTAGAATCTTACCTCCTGCAAGCATATTGCACATAGACTTCTTGATGAATTTTTCCAGGATTTTCCCTGGGATACAAGTTAGGCTAATTGTCCTATAGTTGTCTGGGCCCTCTCTCCCCCCATTCTTGAGGATGGGCACAACATTAGCTTCTTCTGGTCTTCCAGGGTCTCCCCCAAGCACCACAAGTTCTGGAAGAGTTTTGCCAGAGGTCCTGTGATGACCAGCTCCTTGGGCCAGCTCCTTTAGCATTCTTGTATGAAGTTCATCTGGTCCTGCTGACTTATAAATGTCTAATTTTTCCAACTGATCATTCACCAGCTCAATATCGACTGTAGGAAGGCAGTCATTCCCACATTCCCATTCTGAACTTTATCTAGTATGATTTTCCCCTTAGTCTGGTGAAATACCAAAGCAAAGTAGTTATTCAAGAGTTCAGTTTTCTCCTGAGTGCCGGTAGACAGCTATCCTGAGCTGTTAAGCAATGGCCCCACACTTCCATTTGTTTTCCTCCTGTTCCCTACATATCTAAAGAAGGACTTCTTATTTTCCTTGATTTCCATTGCTAGCTTAAATTCAGTCTCTGCCTTAGCCTTTCTAATCTGCTCCCTACAAGTGCAGGCCATTGTTATATAGTCCTCCTTGGGGACTATCCCAAGCTTCCATTGTTTGTATGACTCTTTTTTCTTTTTCAAGAAGACCATGAAATCCTTATTAAGCCAAGAGGGCTTACCAGCCCTTCTGCTATCTTCCCTCTGCATGAGAATGGACTTCTTTTAGGCTTTGAGGATCATGTCCTTGAGGAATGACCACTCTTCATGCACTCCTTTCACCTTTGGTCCCTGGTCCCACAGCACTTCCCCTACTATTGCCCTGAGCCTGTTGGAATTTGCATTTTTAAAGTCCAAAACTTCAGCCCTGCTAGCTGATTTTCCTGCCTAGTGACGCATACTGAATGTAATGGTTTCATGGTCACTGTTGCCCAGGCTAGCCTCTATCTTCAAGTTACTCACCAGATCATCTCCTTTAGCCAAGACCAAGTCTATGAGAACATTACCTCTGGTTGGCCCGTGCACATCCTGAGTCAGGTAGAGTTCTTTGATACAGGTCAGGAAGCAACACGACCAATCTGACTTAGCCGAGTGTTTCTCCCAAGAGATATCTGGATAATTGAAGTCACCCATGACAACCATGTCCCATGCACATGTAGCCTCTGACAATGTTTGGGAGACCAAACATTGGACCAAACTCCAAATCAATCAGGCCACAGCTGGAGTACCGTGTCCAGTTCTGGGCACCCCAGTTCAAAAGGGATGTGGACAACATTGAGAGGGTCCAGAGGAGGGCCACACGCATGATCCGGGGACAGCAGGGCAGACCCTACAATGAGAGGCTACGGGACCTGAACCTGTTCAGCCTTCACAAGAGAAGGCTGAGGGGGGACCTTGTGACCATCTATAAACTCACTAGGGGGGACCAGAAGGGTTTGGGGGAGACCTTGTTTCCCCTAGCACTCCCCGGGATAACAAGGAATAACGGCCACAAGTTGTTGGAGAGTAGGTTTAGATTAGACATCCGTAGGAACTACTTCACAGTTAGGGCAGCTAGGATCTGGAACCAACTTCCAAGGGAAGTGGTGCTGGCTCCTACCCTGGGGGTCTTTAAGAAGCGGCTCGATGCCTACCTGGCTGGGGTCATTTGAGCCCAGTTTTCCTCCTGCCCAGGCAGGGGGTCGGACTCGAATATCTACAAGGTCCCTTCCGACCCTACTTCTATGATTCTATGAATCTCTTCTCCTTGGTTTGGTAGTCTGTAGTATACATCTAAAGTTAGGTCTCTCTCACCATACCCTCCCTGCCATAGTTTGAACCAGAGGGTTTTGAGCTGCTCTTCTTTGGAGCCGATGTCGGCCTCCAACGAGGTGGACTGCTCCCTCACAAAGACAGCTACACCTTCACCTTTCTTCCCTACTTGGTCCCTTCTGTGTAGGGTGTAGCCCTCTATGGCTATGTTCCAATTATGTGAGGAGTCCCATCAGGTCTTCAAAATCCCTACTAGATCATAATACCAACTGGAAAGTAGGAGGGCTAGCTCCTTCTGCTTGTTCCTCATGATCCTGCCATTAGTGTACAGGAACCTGAGTCCTCCAATTGAGACCTTCAATTTCCCATCACACTGAGGGAGATCCAACCCCTCAGCTCTTGCAAGAGTGGCTCTCCTGGTGTCTCCAACTGTGGAGCTTTCTTGTGTGCTGGTCCCCAGGCATGCTCCAGTCAGTGTTTCCTCCCCAGGTGATCTTAATTTAAAGCCCTATCTAGAAGATCGGCCATCCTGATTAAGAACAGGGATTTACGCCTCCACATGAGGTGGATGCTGTCCCTTCCCAGGAATCCTCTCTCCCTGAAGCGTTCACTGAGGTCGAAGAAACCAAAGCCCTCTTGGTAGTACCACCACTGGAGTCATTGGTTCACTTCTTCAATGCATCCTTTCCTCCTAGGTCTCTGGCCTGCAACTGGGAGCACAACGGAAAAGACTACCTGCACCACCAACCTCTTAAGCCTAGTCCCCAGAGCCCTGTAGTCACTCATGATCTGGTCTGGATTACTCCTGGCCGTGTCATTCATACCCACATGGATGAGGAGCATGGGGTGGTTGTTGGAGGGCCAGACAAGCCTAGAAATCCTCTCCACAACATCCCAGATGCAGGCCCCAGGGAGGCAGCAGACTTCACAAGCTAGGGTGTCCGGACAGCAGATGGGTCCCTCAGTGCCCCGCAGGAGGGAGTCCCCCACCACCACCCTGCATCTCCCCTTGGGGATGGCAGTTTGCTGACTACCCACCTCCTCCTCCTGTGTCTCCATTGGAGCCTCATCATGCATGGTGAGGGGAGCATGCCTGTTGTGCAATGCCAGGGGAGGGGTAGCCCTAGTTCCACATGTCCTGCTGGAGCCTGAGATGACAGGCAGGCAGGCCTCTCCATCCCATTTCCTTAGAAGCCCAGAGGAATTTTTGCTTAAGTGGAAGAAGGAGAAGATGAATTAAAAGACCAGAAGCTCAGGTAGCCCTGTTCTTTCCTCTCTTTTAAAAATAGGTCACTTTTCTCTGATTTCCTTACCCCTGCTTTTTCCCTCCAATATGTGGTCTGGAAAGGCAAGAAAATTGAAAAACCCTGGTGTTTCCCCATTTCCTCTGGGCCTAAGAAGGTAAAGAAAGAAATCTCCTAGCAGTTGCTCCCTGAAGTGTGGAATAAAAAACAGGAGCTGCAGAAGGAATGGAAGTGGGGTCTGAGCACAGAAGTAGTGTAGGAGCTGTGGGACAGGCCTAGGTTACAACGGGCAAGGGGCAGAAACCAGGCCTGCTTAGGAGAACCAGTTTCCACACCAATCAGTTAGCAGAGCCCAGTGCATTGGCAGGAAATCATTCCTTTCTCATGGCCTTCAGGGTCCTGGGCCTGAGGTTTGCAGCCCAGTTGGTGCGACACGGCCTTTGCAGGCTGAGCATTTGTAAGGTTTGCAGCCTGGCCTGTGACAGTTCTGCTCATCAGCATCTGGTGTGCAAGTGGCATGCAGACTTACAGCCATTGAACTAGAGGAATTTCACCATCGATCTGGAAAAGCACTTGAGAGAATGGGAGTAACAGGGCAATAAAGATTGCAATATATCATCAGGCTCGGCTGCTGGCCTGTATAGATCAGAGCTGCATTAAGATCATCAGAGCCTGCCTAAGACTGATATGAACAGAGTAATACAGCTGGAGGAAGGGGAGGAGCAGAAGATAAAGAAACCAAACCAGACCAAAAAAAAAAAAAGTAGCATGAAACCTCCTTTCCAGCCAAAACCAATACTTTTGCATTTCCACTCTGCTATAAACTGGACTTGAGTGTAATGCATACACTAATTAAAACAAACCTCCCTTCCCCCAATATTGAAATGAGAAGATTCCACAAATTTGAATAGTAGGGGAAAAGAATATAAGTAAATGGGCAAAAGGAGGAAACATATTTGTACATAAAGCCTTGAGTCAGTAAAAATACTGAAACCTGTGCCAAATATTAAACATCTGACTAACACCAGTAGTTCAGTGGGATGCCTTTTGCTTCAAGGTAGGCAGGTGCTTGCTTACCCAATTTGCTTACTTAGGGCCTAAATAAATAACAACACTGAAATGTTTTTTTTTCCTCCTACAAGGTTGTGAGCAGTGCTTCTAAGTACAGACTCAACTTCAAGCACCTGAATATTTTCATTGCATCCAATGAGACTGCTTATGTAGTCACAGTGACTCCTGTGCATAGGTGTGCCATTGATCTGGAAGGAGCACTGTTCATGATTGAGCTCCTTGTGAATTGCTAGGAGAAGGAAGCAGTTACTGTGCTTGGATCAAAATGAACAATTTGAGGTAGATCCCCATGTTGTGTCCATCAGTGTACCTCTGCTGCATTTCATGGACTTATAGCAATTTACACCTGTTGAGATGCAGCCCTATACAGGGTGGATCCAGGTGGAGTATAGTGGTACAGACCCTTTAGATTGATCAGGGCAAAGGAACAGCAACTGGGGACTTTTAAGTCCCGGAAGCAAGTAAGAAGCCCTCTCTCCCTTCCCCTCTCTGCTCAGTGGCTGGCCGGGCACAGGGGCAGAGGGAAGGGAGTTCCAGAATCACTCCTTCCTGCTGCAACCAGCTCCACCAGGGACAACGGTAACAGTGGGAAGGTATCTCCACCCTGCCTGCTCTCCCCACTGTTCCCTGCTAGCCCAGGAGTAGACACAGAGGAAGGAAACCCATCTGCTGCCACCGCTGCTGTCTCTAGCTGAACCTGGCTCCATGTGTAGCCTGGCTGGAGTAGGGCGAGAGCAGTTCTGGAGCCTCTCCCCACCCCCAGGTAAGCTGTGGACAGTGGCAGCTGTGGGTAGTAGAAGAGGGAAATGGGAGGGGAGGGGAAGAGATGAGGGAGAAAAGATTGTGACCTGATTCAGGGACTTAAAAAAGATCTCAGCTTCTGCTTCCATGGTGAGGTCTGCCCACTGGGGGGAAGGAAATGGGCTGGGAGTTGAGCTACAGCCACCCCAGCAGTGGCAACATTTCTGCCCTCGCACTCCCCTTCTCAGCAAGTTGGATCCATCTCAGCCCTATAGGTATTACACTTTCATTTGGAAGTGCTTTTCCTTGAGTATCCCCCACCCCTACCCCACATTTCCACATGGTACTTCAAGATGCTCAGAAGCTTTCTCCTTAGCCATCCCTCTTCTCCTTCTTTTACTCCTTCCTGTGATTCAGAATGCCAGATACCAGTCATGAACATGAGAGCAAAGCACAGGGCATACTGCTTTTCTGCACCAGCAATTCATGACACAATTGCAAGGGGCAAGGTAATTCAGAAGGAATGAACTGCATTTGTTAGCTGCTTTATTCAAGACAAATAATTTAGCTAGCTCCATTAGTGGGGAACATTTTCATTTGTGTAACCCCACCTGAAAAATCATCCACCTTTGCTTTTAGGAACGCCAATGCCCGAGGGGCTGTGCCGGATGCTTTTAACATGCTGCCCACTTAAGAAGCTACTTACGATGTATTGAGCCAGGAGTGCTTAGCTACTGAAGTGAATTTTTATCAACAGGCAAGGGTTTTTAGTAAGACTTGAGAAGCCTTAATCCTCCTAAATGGAGTGAAACCTCCCTGCAGATAAAAGACTTGTCTGGCTTGTTCCAAAGGGAGTCAGTGACATGTCTGCTCCCTCACTCCCTTCTCCCTTAGGAAAATATGGCCCTGCGGGAAGAGTGAAAAGGGAAGATCAAAGCAAAAGGCAGCATAGCTGCCTCCTTCCAGCAGCAGAAAAGGTAAACCCATCATTATCAGGGAGCAGCACTATGAGAGTCGAACTGTGAGTAGGAAGACTGAATGCTTGGGAACCCTGGCAGACAGAGGAGTTGGGGCTATGCCACTGTGTAGGCAGGGGCTGGGCTTGGGAGGAGAGCTTGGCTCATCCTACCATTCAGGCAGCTTAGAAACAAGGTGTGTCCCTGGGACTCCCTAGCTTTTGTAGCTCATTGGAAAGCATTTATGACTGGACACTGGTTGTCACCTGCAATAATGAGAGGTAAATCTGGATTGGATTTCTCACTAAATTGGACTGCAGTAAAGCCTCTCTCTCTTTCCACTTGGTAAGGAACAAGCAAACTTATTCTGTTCCGTTCTGAGTTTCTTGCCTGTGATCTTTTTTACTGGCTTATGAGAGGCAAAAATTGTAGGCTTCCTAGAAGGCTTGCAGCTGGGCTGTGAAAGCTAAGCAACTCTCCAGAGAACTTGTGTAACCTTTCTGGAGGGGAGAGCAGAGCGTGGCAGCTCTTCTCTTGCTCTTCTGGGCAATCATTGGCTGCATTTGTGACAGGGATCCTGTTACTCTTCATCGTTTACGAGTTACAGAGTTGGGACAAAAAGGCCTAGTGATAAATTGAGGTATTTGGCCTTTTTTTTTTCAAAGAAGTATTTCATATCCTATAAAAATGGCATGGTATGTAGTGGCCCTCTCAATAGAGCGCTTGCACTGATTTAATATGTATATTAAAAGCCAGAAAGAATTGTTAGAACTATCTGTTAGTGTTTCAAAATGCAATAGTTAAACAGCAAATAAGGATCCATATTTGGGTCTAAAATGCATTTATGGGGCAGTTCCCTTTAGCACTGATTACAATGCCTGCTGGCAGGTACAATTTCTCTAGGGGGTATTAGTGGAACAGGCTGGTCTCTGCCATGTCTTTTTACAGAGAGTGGCATGTATTTCCCGCATGAATGGCTGCTAGACAACATGGCCTCTTCCCACCCTCACCCATTGGGGAACTAGTATTCTTGTAGCCAGTTGCCTGGAGCCACTCACACATTTCCCATGTACAAGGACAGGCACTGTGGAAGGGCATCTGGGCATCTCTCTTGTCTCTCACACATCTGACTGCAGCCAAAACCAAGCTGGCCCTTTATGAGCAAAAACCAAAACAAAACAAAACAAAACATAGCCTGTCCATTAAGTGCTTTGATGAACCCAGTTGTCTGAGTGACTTTTATCTGCCTAACTATATAGGCAGTACTAAGTGCTGATTTCTGATCCTTCAGACCAGATTGGGAAGCCCCAAGCAGGGAATTTCCATCTAACAGACAACTGGTTATGAATAATAAATAATAACAACCCCTTACAAGTACAGAGCACCTTTCATTGAGAGGAAATGGATCCCAAGGTGTTTTACAAATGTTGCTCCACATTTATCCCTGGCATGATTCTCTTCTAATCTCTGGAATTACGCAAGGGATACATTTGGCCCACTATAGTACACTGCAAGATCACTTTATCCATCACTGAAATGCAGCTGTCTCAGGGGCTGAATAAGAGTTACAGTTGCCAGTGCCAGCAACTAATAGTAACTATGAATTGTTTTACACATTTTTATGAATACACTTTAATCATCTCCATCACTTAGGGGACACTCAGGGTTCTATTTGTCTTCATTGGCTTTGGATCTATCACTTGATTTATATCCAGGTCACATTTTTATTGAAACATTCTGGTATGGAGAACCTTTTAGCTTTACCCAATAAGAATAATATTTGCTTTCTGATACACTAAATTTACATAATGTTTTTTAGTGTGTGTGTGTGTGTTATGATGAGAAGTTTTAAAACAAACTGACTCATCCCCAGCTGCTAAGTTCTGACATGTATTTTAAATAAGTGAACCCAAGGATATGGAGAGGGGGAGGGAGAACAAAATTGGCTTGTGCATCCCACTGATCACTGAATTATCATCTGCTATCAAGCAGTTTACCATTAGACCCAGCTGGTGCCAACCTGACCAGTGCATTTCTCCAAGCTAAGCTAACAAAGCACTTATTTGTTATCCAGGGAACTACCTCTAATAGACTTCCAGTGAAATAATATTTGCTTTCCAACCCTACTTTGAATCCCACTCACTTTGTTAAAAAGATTGCCTCTGGCTGTCTCCGCTGGTCTAATCTAATAGTTTCTAGTTTGTACAAGCAAAGCGCTTTCAGCCAACTATATAAATAACTTAAAGAGAAGAAGACACTTTTACAGCGTTCTGTGCCGGGTGCTATAGAACATGACAGATTAGTAAATGACGCCTCAGTGGAGCTCATCTGGGAACCTCTGTCAGTTGAATATGAGCAATTACAATATTGTATTTGGGCTGAAAGGGTTGTCTGTCTTCTTACAAAAAGGCTAACAAGAAAAATAATTCCTGTCTTATTTCTCCTGTGCATGAAACTGATCTAAGTGGCTCTAGCCCCTTCTCTCTCCCCTTCCCATTTCCATCACAGCAGCAGGAGGGGGTGGAGGGGGGAAGAATGAAAGAAAAGAAAAGAGAGTTATTTGCTTTCTGTTTTCACTTTTGGCTTGAATCAGAAATGAAGAAAGAATAATATTAGGAGAGGGGACTCCCTGATGTTTCAGAGGGGACATTGTATCATGATATCAAAGAGTATTCAAATGCCACCCGCCACTTGCACTCCAGCCGTGCAGAGCTTTTCTTAAAGGAAAAGCGCCTCTCGCCTGTTGGAGCAGGCAGATTTATCTCAGCTCACCTGCTAAGCTCACCTGGACCCTAGAGGTTCAAAGAGTTGCACAGGATTTATACATGCTGGTCCCACTGGTTTTAATTGGAGCTTTGAGGCAGCAAGTGGTGTGATTGAAAATGTAGCAGACGAGCTGGGATGTTCAAAGGAGAATGTTCAAATCCTGCTGAAATTTGGGCCAAATTTCCATTAAGTTTCTATGAAAATCCCAGTCATACTGGAGAATCAAACTCATCCTGGGTATGGTTCCACAATAGGCAATCAGGTTATACCAACACATATCAAGGTTATACCAAGGAATCTAGCGTTTGGGATTTCATTGGCTCTTGACAAAGATTCTTTGCCAAAGCAGCTGAGTCTGTCTAATGAACGGACTTGGAAGGCACTTTCATCAGCTGGGTCAGTCCTTTTCCCAGTGCAATCCTCTTGTTGCAACACTTTTTATTCTTGTAAAATTCCTTACCTTAAAAGGATAAGTAACATGTTGGTCCAAGCTTCTTCTACCCTTCAACAGTTGTGTGCCACATCCTTACTTTGGGCCTATGTTATGCATCCCCCACACTAAGGTTTTGGCAGGTCAAAAGCTCAAAGGCACATATTATTTCTGAAGCTCTTTTAAAATGGAGGTCTTTGTTGCCAAATCTTACTGAAAGAAGCAGTCCACAAGGCCTGAAGAGACAGATGTGAGCATTACCCTGTTCACTGCCATGGCTTCATTATATTGTAGTTCCTAGTATTCTGGGATGTCTTTTACTGTTTTAATGTCTCAATATACATAGAACCACACCAATGTCCCTCTGCTGTACAGAACTATACATATGATCCTACCAAACACACTCAAAAAGCCATAAAAGGTGTCATTCACTGAAGTCAATACTTCCTAGGAGAAAAACAGGGTTAAAATACCATTTTGTAGCACAGTAGCAATTGGCAAAATCAGATAATCTAAAAACCCCACTCCACATCCACTTATCAGGAAGGGGGTCTCTATAAAAGCAAGGATCTCCACAAAGAAATAATATATATATATTGCTAAATTCTTTGATACAGTGTTAAATTCTGTCTTGGGTTGTTCATACACAGCTGTCCCTGATTACAACAGTAATTTCATGCCAACAATTCTATTCAGAGGTTGGCCCACAAACTTGTCCTTACACTAGACAGCTGCATTGTACCAATGTTCTCCATGTATTTAAAAACAAATGGAAGAAACCAATGGAATTTCAACCATAGCAACTAATTTCTAAATTTAAACGTATCTGATACTGTTGACCTAATTTGCTACTCATATAGACTAGATGGCTCTAACCATTTATCCCAGTGGTAGCCAGCGGAACTGACCAGGCTTCCCTAATCTCTTTTGGGACACATTTTCAAGATCTGCTAAGGCTTTCTCCATTTTGCTTGCACATTGTATGTGAGGCTGCCATTGCTGTCTGCAAACATCAATGGATTTTCAGAGTATGCCTGTGATGTGGATGGAGTATTCTCAGTTTGTAAATGGGCTCACTGGGTTGGAGAGTCATCTAAATGACACTTGTTTCTGAGACACAACCAAGACTAGAATCTTGATCCTTTAATCTATGTCTTACAAGTTTTTGCCAGGGTGCTATAAATGGAGCCATTAGTATGGTCTCTTAACTGTGCTAATTAGCCCACTTGCAGCACTACTTCAATATGACTATACTACTCCCTGTCCAGGAAGTAGCCTGTTCAGAGTACTGCAGCATCATTTAGGGTGCTGCTAAAACAGCATAATAAATTTATGGTGGAGGTCTGGCTTTCATTTCTATTTCCCCTTCCTTCCCTTGTCTGTCTTGCTTGTTTAGACTGTAACATCTCTGGAACAGAGATTATACTTTGCCATTTGCTTGCACAACATCTAGCACATTGGACCTTTTAAGTGCTTTTGTGATGTGTCTGATTCTAACAGCAATACATTATTGCCATATTTTAAAATTGCAGTCAGTTTTGCACTTGAAGTAGGAATTCAGTGTCTTGGTTTTACATGAAACATCATGCAGCCAACACTGAGCATGGTTATAAAACACATGGCCCATATTTGGCAAACAGGCTGATGGGAACCTACCACGAGGATAAGTTACTGCAGCCCATCTAAATAAGATGTGCCCCAATTCCTGAGTAAAGCTATTTTTTTCCAATGAGTTTCTGGAAAATCAGTTACTGGTACTTGGTTTCTGAATTCTAATAAATTAATTCCAGTCTTCAAACATCCTCTTCTTCAAGTATGAGTGAGTGTGTTTTTTCCAGAACTGTGCAAAACAGATACTAAAGGGTAGGTTTATGGTGGTAGGGTATGGGGAAGAGAAACTGGAAGGTTGGCACCCTTATAGGGGCAGAGTTAAGGTCATCATGTCTTGCATGTGTTTAATGGTGGGTTGTTGTAATGCCTATGAGTGGAGAAGTACAAATATGTCATCTTAGATGCCTTAGCATTTCCAAATAATAATATCTAGGCCTTCCTAATGTGGTCAGAGCTGCCAGGATTTTAAGTAGTTACAGCTTCCTTAGGGGCAGCATTCTCATCTCTCTTTAGCCCGTGAGCAGTTCTCTGGTGTTGCCATAGACATGTCCCAGAAAGGACAATAAATGCAATAGGAGTATCTGAGGTTGTATCTTATGTACAAGATTTCATCAAACCTAAAAGCTAATCGGTTAAGTCTGAAAATGACAAACTGCTCCAAGAATGAGTAGAGATGAATCCAGCTTCTCAAGCAGTGTTTGAATATAGTACATGCTATATTCTAGCATTGTATTTAGACCATGCTTAGCACTGTGATAACTGAAAGGATGTTATCCCTCTCCTTTCTGTGAAGACTGTAAAGAAATGTTTTCTTCCTGTCACCCAACTCTCATGAATATAAACTGATGAGAAGTTCCTCAAATCCTTTTTTATTTTATATTAACTGTGCAGTTCCCACTGAAATTAATAGAACTACTCATCTCCATAAAATTAAACATGGACATGTTTTTTGTCCAAGCATGGAACAATTTACCCTGAGAGTCTTTGTTTCCCAAACAAGGTGGGTCTGCATAAAACACCTTTCACATCCTTACCTCTTGTTTGCTAACCTGGCACTCAGCATTTGAATACTAACATGATAGGCAATAGAGATAAAGCTCAAAGAGGCAGACATTGTAATAACATTGTGGGTTTTTAACCCAAAAGAGCTAGTATTGATAGTGTGTCAACATTGTTCCTTATGAAGGGCTTTGGAAAGTTTTCTGTGACTTGAGAGCTTGTAAAACAGGTTTTTGTGTTTAAATCTTCAATAGTAGACATGAATCCTAAACAGCTATAAACTGGGTGCAGAAGAGGCTGTAAGTGTCCCTGACATTCCCAAGCTATGAAGGGTTTTTTCCACTGTTCCAAGCAGGACAAACATTTATATAAAAAGAAAAAAATGCTGCAAAATAAAGAGCATTGTGAGGTGGATGGTGTTATACAAAACTCCTGGGTCCCAGTCTAGTCAGTCAGTGGGAGTTTTGCCACTGACCTGAGCAGGAGTGGGGACAGATCCATCATTCTTTATGAAAAATATTACATTTGTTCAGTGTGAAGTTTTGCAAAAGGCCCTCCTGTTGCAATTTCCACAGGCGGCTTTGCAGATTTCATAAATGTCATCACCACCCTGAAAAGCTGGTGAAAATTTCCTTTGACCTGTGTTCTTACATGGTCGCACTGGCAATATGTCTGTGCACACACCCAGTCACATAAGAATGGTGATACGGTTCTTGTTTGTCAAGCCTTTGTGCTTCAGGGGAGAAAAAAGTCTTACACTTCATCCCTGGTGCTGTGCCCAATTCTGCCTACTGCACAGTGAGCTTTTCCCACTTTCTACAGAGCAACGTCATTTTGGGAGACTCCAAGGTACTGTGACCCCTATCACTCTAAGACCAAGAGGGGACATTGCTATGGTTGGACAGTCAGAAATGAAAGACATTTCATCGGGTCATACCTTTTAACTCTTCTCTGTATAAACATACTGATAAGCAGTGCTTCTTTTCTCTATAACACAGTCTTCCCCAGATCTAGTCAAAGTCGAGCAGCTGCAGAAGATTCATTAGTCCTGGTCAAAAGCCGGCCAAAAAAAATCTTGATTTGTTATTTATAAACTCTAGCTTTTTTTTTTTTCTTCACAGTGTCTGGCTGCGCTGGGATATCACCCCACTCTAGGGACTCCGCCCATTTCACAGTCCTCTCTCTGATCAGCTGTCAAACAGTTATCAATTCCAGAGAGAGACATGGGGTATAATGACACTCCTCCCATGTGCTGAAGTCTGCCAGCATTGTGTACACTGGCACAAGTACAACAGAAACTAAGCCTTGGCCTAAAGCAGTGTAACACCCAGATAAACAAGTCTGCCAAAAAAAAGGCCTGGCTGAGGCTCTGTACAGAGAGCTCTCCAGGATTGGCTGATACAATTACTTGCAAGTGACAGATAGCTTGAAGATGGGGGTGTATCCAGGAAATTCAGATTTCTCTGGAGTACTATAGTTTCCATGGCAGCTATCCAATGCATCCTTCAGAGTCACCACCCCCATGTGTCCCACCCTTTCCCTGAAGAGGTTTTCCTAAATAATCCCAAGCAATGAGACTGACACCCATGCCCATATAGACCCAGGAAAACAGTGCTTTTCCTTTGCTCCTTGAATGCATCTAGTTGTTGGAAAATACTTTCTCACTAAAATTCAGGAAAATGCTGGCTTGTACCAAAGAATCAGGTTTGTTTTAGAGACCTTCAGACAAACTGCTGGTGATGAAACAGGGAATGGACCCACATTGTACTACAGTTCAAATGCAAACTCTAATGAAACTCCAAAAACTGGTTAACTACTCCACAGATGAAGAACATCCCTAGTCCTAGGACCATAGACATCCCTGTTTAACTTAGCTCTGGTCTCTAGAGGCAGTACCTTCTCATCACAGCAATGCCTCTGCTTACTGTACTGCTTACTGTACTTCTGGCCTGTATGATAACAAAGAGGTACTGAAAATCAAGCAGGAAAATCTGTCTTCATATGTGTTGCAACCCTAAGAGGTTTTGGATCTCTTTCTGAGGGAGCGCTAGCTGTGCTTGCTTAAGCTAAGGAGACAGCCTGTCTGTGGATGATTTGGGCAATTCCCCAATCCCTGTCTCCGCGTTTATCTAGCCATAAAACAAATTGGTTTTGAGGAGGAACATGGTCGCCTTAGATAACTCTGCACCCTGTGTGGGCCTGTTCCTGCCTGCCTTGAAATCAGTGGGAAGGGACTGGGTCTCTTCGTAGGATGCAGAGCCAGATGATGTTAAGCCCCTCATCTGAATGTGCAGGGAGCCTGCCTCTCTGACCTCCCCCAGGACCTGGAATAATTGCAGACCCTAGACAGAGAGACTGCTGCTTCTGTATGACCCTAGAGCACACGTGTCCAACAAGAGAGGGTTATGCAATCACCCTGCCACCTTTCTACATAGAACAAGCTGGCCCGGCTGTGGGAAGCTGGCAGCAACATCCTAAAAGTAGTCCAGTGCAACGTGTCTTTTAGACAAAGGGGGAGTCAGTAGCAGATTATGATTTATTGGGGCCCTGGGCAAACAGAAAATTGGAGGCCCTCACCAGGTGAGGGTGGGTTCCCCCTGTGCCCTCCATGGGGCTGTGGTGGGGCCCACCCCTCCTCCTTTGCACATCTGGGGCAAGCCAGCAGGTGTGAGAGCCACTGAGGTGACAGCAGGGCTGGGGCTGGGGCTGGGGCCAGGGCCAGGGCCTGCATGATGTCATGCAGCTGGGGCCGTGGTCCCCCAGCACCATGGGTTTGGTCAGGACCAGAGCCAGGGCCAGCCTGGAGCAGGGCACAGGCTCTGCATCAGGCTTAGGCTACCTGCCCCCACACCTCTCTGCTGGCCCCGATGGGGCAGGGCTGTCCCACCCTGTCCTGTCCCAGTGGAACTGGTGTCACCAGCTGCCCACAGATGGTGGGGAGTAGGAGTGGGGCCTCCTGGTAGCAGACGGTCCTGGGAAGCCACTGAAGCCACGGGGAGCCCCACACCCACCCTTAGCCCCTGGCAATGGCCCAGCCAGAGGGAAGGAGGCCCACACTGCCTACCCTGAATACCCGCACTGACCGCCCTGGATACCTGCAGCCAGGATGCCTGCCTGGGCTGAGCTGCCCCTGGTGTCCCAGGGGGGCCCTGATTGGCAGGGGCCCCTAGTCCTGGGCCCAATGGGCCTGTGCATTAATCCACCCCTGGGCGGAGTTGATAGAAGCGTGTTCCTGCCTGATGCACAATCCCACTCTGAGCAACATATGGAGTGCGGCATCTCTTTATTGCCCTTGTTTCAGGCTGATGTGTGACTTGCACAGAATAAATTGCTGTATAAATTTCTCCACTATTTGAAATTTACCCTGACTTGGCCTCACTTTGTACAGACATAAAGGACTACAGTTTAAAACAGCAGATGAATCAGACACTTTTAAGACCAGATCTAATTTACCCTAAATATACTTCAGCAGTGTACAGATGTCTTTGTGTCAGTGAGAATCAAGCCTCCAGTGTCCAGCATATACAGAGAGCATTAGACTTATTAGATACATTAAAAAAAAAAGTAAGCAGCAAGATCTAGATCTATAAAACAGTGGTTCCAGATCTTTCCTATACACCTGAAAGGAGATTTTTTTTAATTGACAAGATAAAAAGTTTGCCTCAATATTTGGAAAAAAATACACAGAAGATGGCTACTTAATAATTCATTTATTTGAATAGTTTAAGCATAAGGCTATTAAGGTTTGCCAGAGCTTATGCTGATCAGAACAATAAGCAAATAATGCCAATCAGTGTAATTCTGATCACTTTCAAAATTGCCTTGTGTGAGAAGAAGTGTCAATCCTGGTCTATATTCTCTGATAAAAAGGGTGATTAATTTTCTTTTACTGTTTGTATAATTATCTTTGTTGGTATGGTGGCAGCTCCTAGATTCCAACACACATACAGGGAGGGAGAGACAGTCTCTGCTCTAGAAAATGTGTACTATGTTTAAATGGAGCCGGCACTGTTTCCATTAACACTTCTGTATTTGGAGGTGTCACTGGCCTCTGCATCTTAGAACATAAGCCTTTACTGCCTGACTTAAAAATCCAGTATAGAATCATAGAAAATTAGGGTTGGAAGGGACCTCAGGAGGTCATGTAGTTCAACCTCCTGCTCAAAGCAGGACCATCCCCAGCTAGATCATCCCAGCCAAGGCTTTGTCTTAAAAGGAGGGAGAGTCCACAGCCTCTTGCGGTAACACGTACCACTTGTTTTACTACCCTCCTAGTGCAAAAGGTTTTCCTAATATCTAACCTAAACTTCCTTTGCTGCAACTTGAGGCCATTGCTCCTTGTTCTGTCACCTGCCACCACTGAGAACAGTCTAGCTCCATACTTTTTGGAGCCCAACTCCAGGTAGTTAAAGGCTGCTATTAAATCCCCTCTGTCTTCTCTCCTCTACATTAAATAAGGCCACTTCCCTCAGCCTCTCCTCAGAAGTCATTTGCCCAAGCCCCCTAACAATTTTCATTGCCCCCTGCTAGATTCTCCAATTTGTCCAAAATCTTTCTGTAGTGGGGGCCCAAAACTGGACACAGATGTGATGGCCTCACCAATGCAGAACAGAGGGGAATAATCAACTCCCTTGATCTGCTGGCAACACTCCCTACCAACACAGCCCCATATGCCATTAGCCTTCTTGGCAACAAGGGCACACTGTTGGCTCATGTTCATCTTATTGTTCACTGTAACCCCAAGTCCTTTTCTCCAGAGCTGCTGCCCAGCCAGTCAGTCCCCAGCCTGTACTGGTGCATGGGATTATTTCATCCTAAATGCAGGACTTTGCACTTGTTCTTGTTGAACCTCATGTGATTTCTTTTGGTCCAAGCCTCAAATTTATTGAAGTCTCTCTGAATGCTAGCCCTACCCTCCAGCATATCTGCTACTCCCCACAGCTTGGTGTCATCTGTAGATTTGCTGAGGGTGCACTCTATGCCATCTTCCACATCACTGATGAAGGTATTGAATAAAACTGGACCCAGGACCAACCCCTGGGCACTCCACTTGACTCCAACTGCCAACTAGACATCAAGCCATTGATGACTGCCCTCTGAGCCTGACAATCCAGCTAGTTTTCTATAGTCCATTCATCCAACCCATACTTCCTTAGGTTGCTAGTGAGAGTGCTGTGGGAGACTGTATCAAAAACTTTTCTAAAATCAAGTAATATCATGTCCACTACTCTCCCTGTATCCACAGAGCCAGTCATCGTATCACAGAAGGCAATCAGGTTGGTCAGGCATGATTTGCCCCTGGTGAATCCATGCTGTTTCTAAGTGCTTAGAAATGGATTCCTTGAGGACCTGCTTCGTGATTTTTCCAGGAACTGAGGTGAAGCTGACTGGTCTGTAGTTCCCTGGATCCTCCTTTTCTCCTTTCTTAAATATGGGCACTATGTTTGCCCTTCTCTGATCATCTGGGACGTGTCCCAATCTGGATGAGTTTTCAAAGATGGTGACCAATGGCTCTGTAATTACATTGGCCAACTCTCTCAGCACCCTTCGGTGTATCCAGTCTGGCTCCATGGACTTGTATATGTCCAGCTTTTCTAAATAGTCCCTAACCTGTTCTTTTGCCAGTGTTTGCTGTTCACCTCCTCCACAACTGTGCTGCCAGGTGCAGCAGTCTGGGAGCTGACATTGCCTATGAAGACTGAGGTGAAAAAGGTGTTGAATACTTCAGCCTTTTCTGCATCCTCTGTAACTAGATTGCCTCCTCCATTTAGTAAAGGACCTACACTTTCCCTGATTCTCCTCTTGTTGCTGACATACTTGTAGAAACTCTTCTTGTTACCATTTGCGTCCTTTGCTAGCTGCAACTCCAATTGCACTTTGGCCTTCCTGACTTCATCCCTGCATGTCCAAGCAATACTCTTATACCCCTCCCTACATGTTTGTCCAAGTTTCCACTTCTTATATGATTTCTTTATGTGTGTTAGCTCACTGAAGAGTTTCCTGCTAAGCCATGCTGGTTTTATGCCATACTTGCTAGTCTTCGTGCACATCAGGATCTCTTAGCCAAGACTGTTGTATGCTCATCAAACTGTATTTGTGGCCCAGCCCTCACTAGAGGGAGACAGAGAACCACAGGAGTGGGTGTGGCTTATATTTACCTTAATAGCTTTAGGATCACTAGAACATTTTGGAAGCAATTGAAGGTAAAATTGCCTTATTTCCCTTCCATAACTGCTGGTACAGAGATAACAGTAATAATGCATGATGATGATGATGATAATACCTAGATTTCATATAGCTTTGTTCCTCACTAGATGTCAAAACTCTTTACAGAGGAAATCAGTTATATATGGAGACCTGAGGCACAGAGGGGGGAAGTGATTTATCCAAGGCTCCCAGCATCCTGCTGTTCAGGAATCCATATTCACCAAAAATAGCTTTATTCACCCTACACTTTAAAACTGGAAACCCCAGTAAAAGAGCTCTGTGAATCCATCTGTGACAAGATAAAGTTATAAGGAGAACCATCATGTGAGCTGATCTAGTAGTTAAAAGAGCATAATGGTTGCTAATGCAGTCTCAGTGGATAGTGACCTGTAGTATATGGGAAATGAATATGGTATTGCAAAAGAATACGGGGTCTTTGCTTGTTAAACAGTGCTTCCTTCAGCAAGCAGTGAATGAACCAAAGTGGATCTCATTAATAATGTACATGAAAGTGTAAGGGAACAATGCAAAGTGAATAAACAGGAGAAACTAGCTTTGCACCAGACAGAGACAATAATAGTATGACTCAGAGGTGACCACCACCAGGGGCTTGGTGCAGCAGCATAATTAAGAAGAGGCTACTGGTTTACCTGCCCCAGTTGCCAACTTGGTGGGAGAGGCAAAGAAATAGCCATTGTCACTGCCAGCAGCTGATCTGTAGCCACTGCCCCATGCATTATGGCCACCCAAGGTGCAGTACTGCCCAGTTATGCCTCTGGTGGAGTGTCCAACATGCCATAAAAGCAACCATTTGGCATAAGTGTGCAGCTGTCTATATCAATTGTGAAGAACCTTGTCCTATCAACACTCACTGCTCTTGCCTGCAGCTCCAAGCTAGAGAGCTGCTGAGTACTGAGCCAGGCTTTTTTTTTAAATCACAAATGCTGATGCTTCTCATCTTGGTTCTGCTTTCTATCCAATGCGGGAGGATGCTGAGTGTAGCAACTGAGGAGCTGAGAGGAAACATTGTATATTTACACTCAGATTAGCATCTGCCTTGCTTAGTGTAGGCAGAATCTAGGAGGCCTCTGTTAAATCAGCCTTAATTTCTCATGTCCATTGACAGATAGAGTAGATTTCTTCAATCATATAAGAGCTGCTGTGAAATTGTTGGTGAGGTTCAAGATACCTCCTAAATTTAAATGTGATTTGCTCCAAAATACATCTTTTCTTTGTATTTCCCTCTTATAGTTAACTTCAGTGCTTTTATAGGGAGTCTAAGGATATTTCTTCTTAAAGTTCCAGCTCCTGGAGTCATGTGATTAGGTCAGACTCAGATTTCTTTAAAAAAAAAATCTAGCCTTTAATATTATACAACCCCCCCTCCCCCCCCACAAAACAAACCTGTGAATTCTAATGTTTCAAAAGCCAGAACACAAATAAAGGGACCCCATCATTTATTATTTTTAAATATTCTTTTTTTAAGTGAATCTCATTGGTTTTTTGCAGCCTGACTCATGGTTTTTTAACACCTGGGGTTGACAATACTGCTTCCATCTCTCCTCTGAATGCAAACAGATCTGCTCCCCAGCAAGAAGAAGGCCTTGGTAGAGACCCCTGCATTGTCTGAGTTAAATAGAATCCCCCATAGTACTCCATTGTGCGATGTAAGCCAGGAAAGTTGGCAGGCTCATTGCTGACCAAAAGCTACCAGCAGTGCCAGAAGCCCATGGTCTGATGATAATGCAGTTCAGAGCTGAACAAGGCAACTCAGGTGATTACTCATTTCTTTTCAAGCAGTTTTGAAGTTTCCATTGCCAGGACTTTTCTGTCAGTTAGCTCAGGAAGGGAGGAGAAATGCTGGATTGATACTGGCAAAAGGCCAAACTGTCCCTATGTCTCCTCTGCATTTTGAAAGGTTGATCCTATTAACTTGCCAAGCCCAAACTTTGTTTGAGGAGAGGGGAAGTGTCATTCTCCTTTGGCAATAGAGACCTCCTGAAAGAACTGCTGGCAAAATGTCATTGTCAGGGCCTCAGTCAGACAGTAACAGTTCTTACTCATTCTGTATATTTTTCAGAGAGAGAGAAGTGGGGGAACAGAAAAATATAGAGGGCTCAATTCTGCAACATGCTAATCGCCCTCAAACTCCCACTGGTTTCAGTTCTCCATACCTTGTGGGATTGGGCTCTTCCTTAGAAACAGTAAAGACACTATCATCTTTCTCCATTTGGCATATAAATTCTCTTGGCAAGAGATTAATGAATTGTCTGGCTTTCAACAGGTTTTTGTGAAGCAAGAAAAAAAGCATGCCAGCACAGACAAGATATTAAATGCAGGGAAGCCTGTTATACTTGTTGTATATATGAATGTGTGTGTGCGAGCGTGTGTGCATTTGTGCGCGTGTGTGTGTATGCACACACACACACATGTGTATGTAGACACTGAGGGCTCTAAGGGAGCTGTTGGCTCAAAATGGAAAGCAAGGGGGAAAATTGCAATAAAAGCAACATGTGGCCTTTAGCTTACTACTTTACCTCGCATGAACCTTCATTAAAGTTACTCTAAGCCTGTTGATTCCACCCATTCTTGCTTTAAAGATGTTTGTCATGTTTACCCACATGATAGAAACATCTGATTGAAAGATTAGGGAATTTAAAGCATCATTAATATTTTTGTGGTTATTTTCCTCATGTGAGTGCCCTTCCTGCCCATGGCTTCACTGTTTGGGTGCACACGTTTGCTTTAGTCATCACCTGCTCCAAGACAGATCTGTCTGGACAGATGGAATGGAAGGAGATTGATGAATGGGGTTTCATGATTTACAAGGGCATAAATTCCACCAAGGGGTTCTGATGACAACGGAAATGACAAGAGCAGAGTCAGGAACATACCAAAACAGAGTTCATTCCATGCAATGTGCTTTTGGGAGTGAATTTTTTTTCATTTTTTATTTTTTTTAATGTATGGATCCAGCATTTGTTTAGATCTTTAAAATGAATACAAAATGTTTGTAGCTATGTTAGCAGGGAACTGGTACAACATTTATTTTCACACATGTTTAAAGTTCTCTGGTGCAATGTATTTGGGGCAGGTATGGCAGGTACCATCTGATCATGCAGGGGACAGGCCAACCTCAATGCAGCCCTGCAGGGGAAAGGAGCTTGCCCTGGCCCCAAGGAGAGGGAAGAGAGTATAGCCTGACCCTGGGGGAGGGGGAAGTGGGTGCAGCCAGGCCCCCATCTGGCCCCACAGGGGGAAGGAGGCATGGCCCAGCCACAGCAGGAGGGAAGAGGGGGTGACCGCACCCTGTGGAGAAAGGGGGCTGGCCAGACCCCAACCTGGGCCCATGGGGAGGGAAGGGGTTGTGGCCTGGCCCCGATCCAGAAGCGGAGGGTTGTGCCCCAGCTGAGCAGGGGGAGGGGACATAGCTTGGCTCAAGCAGGTCACACAAGGATTGGTGTTTGGGGGTTTGGCGGGAGGGATGGTGACCATATTAATGGCCACTATGCCCCCAGTACTAAATTTCTGGACCTGTGGGCCCTTTGGGCCAGATACGATGGCTCTGCGGGCCACATTTGGCCCGTGGGCTGGATGTGAAGCACTCCTGGCTTAGATCAATCAAGACCTATGGGGGGGGGGGGGGGGTTCTACTTGGCAGCTCTCCTGTGGCCAGCTGTATGGCACAAAAAGAAGTTGGTTGTTTCAGTTCATTTCCTAGTGTACTTACATCCTTACAGCACTTACTGTCTGAGATCCATACTACTCATCTCAGAAGAAAGGCCAAGGGGACATAAATAAGGAATAGAGACTAAAACACTCTCTTTCCTACAGAGTTAGTCACCCTAGAAGAGCAGGGGCCAACTTTTTAGGCCACAAGGCACAACCTGCTCTCTCCCCAAGTGTCACTTTGATCCCCTACCCCTGCTTGATCTGTTTCTTTGCCTCTCTGCCTCCTTGCTCAATCACTGTGTTCCTGATCTGCTGCAAGCCACATACAGAAGGTACCCATCCCATGTGTGACACATGCTGCAGGTTGGCCACCCCTGTTCTGGAACAAAGTTTGAGGGTCATGTAAGGTATTTTTTGCTGTGGACACTCCCCTGAACTGTCAGACCAGCTCCTTTTTCATCCAATCTAAAATTCTACATGCGCACACATAGACCTGTATCTGTGTTTGGAAATATCGGACAGCCTTCCTGCAAGCAGGGATTCTTTGATATGACCTCATGATCAGCATGTTCTAACTGGAAGGGAAACAGGGATCTGCACCTTGTACCACCCACACATACATCACCACAATCAAAGCAGAAGCAATATCCTTTTCCAGGCAAGAGTTTCCCAAGAGAAAGCTAACTGTGCTTCTCCACTGAATATTGCCACAAGAGGTTGACTATTCTCTTGCCTGGCCTATTTGCTAGTGCATGCGATCCTGAACCAAGGCCTTTATGGTAATAAAGCATTTTACCACAGGAGTAAAATGGAAGATTCCTTGCTGCTGAACTAAGAGGTAGAAGCAACTCGTACAGGTGTGTGGTAAATGAGTAAACACTTTTGTGTGTGCCCCAATTAGGGAAGTGCACAAAGTCCCTGTAACTTCATAAGCACTGTGTAGTGCATGTGCATATAGGTTGCATTCATGCAAATGGCTTCTTATGCTTGGTTAGAAGATACGTGTACTTAATCATGAGCACTGATGCAAACGCTTGCTTGAAAATGTGGATCTAATGTATATTTGCTAACGTTTTAGGCTCTAAGTACCATCCATGTTCAGCACCGGAGAACACTTCCAATGTGTATTTCTTGTAATACATTTATTTTTCATACTGTGTTCTTCCTTAGAGACTATAAGTCCCTTTGTCAAAAGTAAAGGCAGCAGAACCTCTGTGATTCCTTGTTCTCAGACCAACTGAGGGGTCTTGCAACATCCATGGAAAACCCCTAAGGGTGTGCTTGATGACAGGGAGGTCTGAACTCCTTATTTTAAAAAAAAAATGCCTCCCTGTGCATACATGTATGCACACAAAACAATTCATGCAGCATATCTTTCTCCTGCTCATAGCTTTTTTGTGGCTTAGCCTAAAGGTTAGAATAATATTGGTAACAAAAGTAGGCAGGTTAACCTTTTTTCAGGGACATGAGCAGAGTGGAACAGGATAGACGCCTAATACGTAGAATAGGTTTGACCCCCAAATTACCACAAAGCATTTGGTTGAGTGGTTGTGCATGCAAATAACTATATACTGTCAGCACTTGAATATTCACTGCATGTCCAACCATTCACTTTGCATAAACAATCATATGTGAAAATGTAGGGATAATTGCACACTTTGAGTTGAAAATATACCAGTAGCCCGCTAGTGCTCCCTACTGCCACCATACACCGCTCAATGACCTCATAAACAGCTAAGCTTCCGCAAAAAGATAAACACTAAGAATACACAGAAGGTGTCACTGCACAAGTGCAATTGATATTTATTTCTAAAGTCGAAGCACGGGAAATGAGATGTAATTCCCCAGTTTGCACACACACATTTTGGATGTGTCAATGTTTTGAAAGCACAGTTTAAGGGCACATGTGATCTCCATGGCAAAGTAAATGACTGTATTCTCCGCGAGGAAGGCTAAGCAAACTTGTGTGAGTGACAGATTTATATGCAGTTACATTAGCAGGTAAACTGACAATTTAAATACAGTTTACATACTTTGTGTGAAGCGATTCTAAATCCTTGGTTTACACCCATCCACAATGAGTTTACTAATAAAACATTATATTTATACAGTTTAGGTATGCACAGCCTAATCTTGATCAGCCTCGTTGTTTCATGTTATGTTCTAAACCTGATTTATCATATGATCTTACCTATACCCATTGAATCCCAGCCAAAGAAAACCCACAGCACATTCTTACTCACCATTCTTCCTGTCAGATCTTGTAAAACAAGGCTTTTCAGAGGAACAAAGTAATTCTCATCCCAGATCAAGTCAGTAGCTCATCTTGTTCCCTGTCCTGTCTCAGAAAGGTCAGTGCCAACTGTTTCATAGAAATGTGTAGGAAATCCTGAAAAAGAGAGGAAAAGTTTCTCCCTGACCTGTCAGTAAGAGGTCCGTTTGTACCCTCAAAAGACAGTCATCAGGCAACTTCGTTTTCAAATATGGTGCTTGAAAATGTGAGTGTTTATACGTCTAAAGTTTAGATCTGAATAGGGGGAAAGTCAACCCCCTCCCCACCCCATCCAGAGCCAGGGTAAATGAGCACTGTATGAGGAACTATGTGGAGGTAAAGGGACGAGTGGTAAGGACAGGGCAGGAAATAATTCATTGGATCTTGATTCAAGTGAATCTGTGTGATCATACTACCAAGTCTATTTTGGACCTGAATCTTCTGATTCTTTTTTTAAAACACAGAACAGGTAAAATATACTAGGCATGCATGTTTATGCACTTTTTCCTGTCTTACGTTCCTCCAATATATTAATCCTGTTCCTTCTCTGCTCCCTAAATTGTGACTTTTACCTCTTGATAATGGATCACAGCAATAAGCATTTCCTTGTTCTATTGCCACACACTGTTCCATGAGAGCCATTTCACCCACTCATTTCCATGCAACTCAGGAGTCCTGATCTCTCTCCACTCCTACATAGTAGGAAATGAAAGGTGGGAGAAGCTTGAATGGTGGTGATAGGGCCATAGGATTTGAAGGATTCCATGTAAAGTAGAATGTGAAAACCTCCCTTTCTACAGTTTTCATGTATTGCCTCCTTTCTCCAAGGTGGTGGTGTGCAACCCTCTTCTTGCTGGAAGTGATCTTTATATTTAAAATGACCTTATTATTCAATTTAGATTAGAAGAGGAAGTTCTAGAGGTAGAGAGGGAGTAACTACCTACATTGTCAGGTAGCAACAGTGTATGAGGGTGATAGTTACAGACAGGTGCTGACAAAAGGACACCTCAAATAAGGGGAGCCTCTGAACTTCCTAAGAAGGATCATTTTGGTGCATTTCTTCTTAGAATCCAAAACAAAAAGCAATGCAAATACCATGGGTGATCAGAGCTGCTAAGTAGCTTGTAACTATGTTAGACTTTGTTTCATGAAAACTAGGAGATTTGAGGACTTTTGGTGTCAGGTAGTATTTGCAGCAGGGCAAAAGTATATTTTCTTTGCCTGCCTTGAAATTCTTCCTTGAAAATTAAAACAACTCTTTATATGAATTAATAAAAGGTTCTGCTGTCAGTGAAACTTTACATCCAAAACTGAGTGCCTTCTTACTGGATTTCCTAGGAATTCATCCCTTTAAAATGAGCTGGCACAAAAGCTACGTGCCATCTAGTTTGAGGGTTTAAGTAATGGCTTATCACACAGATATTGTGTTGGTTTTGTATATGAGTCAGTTGCATCCATCATTACTAGCACTGGGCCAAAGGTGGATACTGAGCCAGGCAGCACCATAGCTCTGAGAGTATCTGAACCCATGTTAAGTCCAATTTTTTCAGTCTTTATAGTCCAAACCACCTGAATAGGGCTGGCCAGGAAACAACAGTACCATTTGCATAAAGCTTTGATAGTTTTCCAGATTTGTTCTACTTTGGATGCAGAGTGAATGTGAGTTTCTCAAAAGTTTTCATGAAATGAGGGAGAAAAAAGAGAGGGTTGCTCTGATTCTTCTAGTAGTTACTGCACACCTCCTGAATCACCTCCTACTTACAGCATGTATGGGACATTACAGACAAAGATCCTACCTCAAATTAGGGAGGGCATGGACTCGAACAGTATTGGAGGGAAATGCCATAACTGCAAGACTATAAAGCTGGAGTCTTTCTTTTTCTGATTTCAGAAAACTTCTTGAAAAGAAAGTGTTATCAAAACTGCTATTTCCACAAAATACTGTTTTCAGTGAAATGGCAAACTTTGCCAGGGAAAAACGTTTTGTCAAAAATGTTCCATTTTTCTTTACCCCTAAAAATTGCATGTTCAGCATCAAGGTTTGAATTTTGTGACTGGTCTTTCTCTAATTACCACGTGCATTTTACATAGTGATTTTCCATAATGATGATCCTTTTCTGTAGCTGAGGGGAATGTGTAATTTTTTTCCAGGAAAGGATGTCTTCCATATACTCTACTACAGCATTGTGAACTCTGTACGTTCAGTAACCTGCACTGTTTTTGCCAGTGTAACAGGACCAATTCAGATGCAATCGTGGCTCAGCTCTGTGCTTTCTAGGAACAGCAACTTAATGTCAGCAACAAAAATCTGAAGTGCAACCGAAGGGGAGCACTACAACTCTGAGAATGAAACACCCTGCCCCTGCCTAAGAAGGCACTGAATTGACTGTCCCAGGCAATTAAAGAGTGCACAAACTTCAAAAGAGTGTCTGGTTTGTCTGTTAGTGTGAATAAGACTGCAAGCCTCATCAGTGTAAGGGATTGTGAAGATTAAACAGTGGATTGCTAACTCTATTCACTTGTACAGACATGCCCAAATTGGCACTTGCACTTCACAATCACAAACACCTGTGCATGATAACACTTGCATATGCCCTTTAAACAATCAACACCTGCCACATGCTCAAGTGTTGACATTTATACCTTCAGAAGTCATTGGGGCCATCCTTGGCTTTAAACAAATGTATTTTTTTCTCCCATGGTTCCACTGCTTGCCCTGATGACTAGTAATGTTAGGCATTCGGGGCTAACCTTTCATATTCAGAGCATGTACTTTTCTGATGCTGCTTTCTTAACAATCAACTATAACAATCTAAACACCCATTTCTACAAACATGTTATTAGTTTCTGTGTACAGGGGCCTTATTACAACTTGGAAATTTATCACTAGCACTTTTTCTTTAACGGCACCCACTATACAATAGCAGACTGAATGCCTATACTGTGAAACACATACAGCTGAAACTTCTCTTTAGGCTGCCCCTTGGCCCTGCTTTCTCATCATCCAGTTACTCTGCCATTTGGGAAGAAATATACATTAAATACATTTTAAATTCAGATACAAGCACTGCTCATGGGTTCACAAATGGTCTCCTCTCCATGCCCGGCTGGATGGAATCCATTTGAACATACTTCCTTTGTCCAGGGGGGTTGGTCTATATGGGGAGGTGAATAACACTTAATCTGAGTTAACTAAAAGTATGAATTTAAAATAGATTGGTTAAACTGCATTATACACCTGTGGGGAATTTTCATACAGCATTAATATGGTCTTCATTCATTTTAACTTAATTCATTAACACGGTTTCATCGCCTGCATCCTTGTCCCTTCAGATACCTATGGCTGCCATGTCACCAACAGTCCTAAGATTTTGTAAGCACTCAATAGGATTTTTAGATTTTTTCCTTTTCTTCTGAATTCCAGGCAAAGAGTTCAGATGCTATAAATGCAAAACTGAAACATTTTAAAACAGTAAAGTGTAGATTGTTAAGAAACATAGTGGCCAAGATTTTTAGCTGGTATAAATTGGATTGGTTTATCAGAATGCAGGTTTATAATATCTGAGGCCTTGGTCTACTTTAGAGAAGATGCTTGTACTGGCTAGGGAAGGGAATAGATATCATAGGAGATCTTATCTATTTCTTACTTTCAAGAGCTCATCTATATGCAAAAAGTGTCTCACTCTAACTATCCTGATTGAATGGCGTAACTGAAGTCATGCATCTCCCTTAGTGTCAAAGTTTGTTATAAAGGTACTTATGCCTGAATTGTTTATTTTCATATAGAAATGGGAATAAGTGATAGTGTTACATAGCACCTGCATTCACAATAGTATACCTAAACTGATAAAAATCATTTTGTTCACCAACATGGTTATACTAAAGCTGTGTATAGAGTAGGCCTGAGAGTCATCAGTTCTTATTTTACCCTGAATTTTATCGCCCATCCCCAGATACTGTCCCACACAAGATGGTAAATTCCCAATTATATACACAGGCATTTAGTTTTAAAAAGAGCATGTTCTTCAAGCCACAGCCAAGATCTTAGCAAAGAATTAAAAAAAATGTCTTCAAACTTAGACTCTCTTGGGATGAATTACTTTGATCAAGTGCGGCAGCATTCCAAGTGATCCTTAACAAACCTGTTAATTGAAAAATCAACATCTGCCCTACACATTGAGCTGCAAAAACTGACAAGAGAACTTAGCATCTGAAAATGTCACCTTTGCAGAATGCAAACACTTAACCCAGTCTGAGGCCGTCTGGTTAGATGAGCGCGCTATCTGACAGTGTATAGAACAGTGTGTGTGAATGCGTGCTTTCTGCTCCCTGACCCAGAATTGCACTGTTATATAAACCCAGGGATTATCAATAACCTCACATTACAAATCAGCTCCTCTTCAACTCATTAAAGGCTGCCGGATTGTCTCTTTGCTTGTTCTGACTCATTTAGCCTATTTGGCATCTTTTCTGTTAATGAAGATAGCAATTCATTACTTTATACTAGCTGAAGAACCCAGAGGTTAACTGGGTTTTCCCTTTTGAAACGACTGTTTTACATCTGTATGCCTGCAGTTCTTCCTGCATTGGCAATATATGCTTCAGACTAAACCAACCAACAGCCTATGTCACTCATAAGATATTCCAACCTCAAATACTTGCTCATAAAATTATGGCTGAATAAATCTGAAGTACCCAAGCTTGGATTAGGCCGGTAAACTTCCACAGATTTCAATTCAAGCTTAGTTCCCTCATTTTATCATGGATGACATTACATCATTCCCTTGAAATGAAACGTATAATCAGAAACCCAGATGCTGATCTTCTCTGGGGGTTTTGGAGGAACCATTCTTTCAGGAGTAGGAATCTGAGATATGACCTTGCTTCTCAAGTGTTCTCTAGGATTTCACATTTAAATCAGCTTTACATAATTATGGTAGGTACTTTATTGGGGCAGACCTAAAATTTGCCCAGGTCACCAACATTAACAAGCCTTGTAAAAAGTGCCATGTGATCTTTATCACTTTGAACTCCAAAAATGGGTTTTCTCCTCCATTGGTTTCTCAGTGCAGAAAATTCAGCTCTCATCTATCTGCCTTGACAAGTTCTTGGCTCCGTCCCCCTCCCCCCCACCCCCAAGAAGCTGAATTGAAGCCCAGTCTACACCCTCCCCACTTCCTGCATAGACAGAAAGCCTCTTGTCACCTCCTACCTTAATCTCCTAATGGATTCCTGTTCAGTCTGGCGCTGCTTACTCACCCATTCCTCTTATATCTCATGTGGGTAAGACCTGTCTATCCCCCTGCTTCTTTTACAAAGGTAAAGGATAGATGACAGTAGCTCCCTCTTGGTTAATCTATCCCTGTTCCAGTTGGTAGACACTCTCCTTTCTTTCTAGCACAGTGTGTTTTAGCTGAAACCCCAAACCCATGGAGACTGGCCAACCTTGAAGGTATAACATTCCTCAGGATTGGCCAGGCCTAAAAGGGCTATAACCCAGTATGATCAGCAGCTTCAAATGTACCCACTTGAAAGATGGTGCTTTCAAAAAGCCAGTGCCATAGAAGCACCCTGGTCACTTGCTTCTACACACAAGGAAAAGAGTTTTACACATCAAATATCTAGGGTTATTTCTTCCAGCGGCCAGATTAATTCAAGGTCGCTCATTAAAATGCAACTTGGACAAAGAAAGATTAAACAACACAATCCTCTGCAATTAGAGAAGACCGTAGGAAAAGCCTAAACAAAACTAACACAAAAATAAAATACAGAGGGGAAAAAAAGAAGAAAAATAGAGGGCAATAAAATTAATAGGATTTTTTTTTACTGTGGCACAGGGCTACAGGCAAAACCAAAGTAGATTATTTTGCTTTTCCTGTGGAAAAATTATGAAATCCAGATTGAGAAAGTGTTCTGATCCTTTTGAGGTTGGCATTTTTAACAGAGCTGGCTTCTCGAAGGCAGCACATTACTGCACAATTCAATAACTCTAACCATTGTGGAAAAATGCCATGTGCCAACAGCTATTTTCCACAATTTTATTCAGAAAATCTGAAAGAAATGCAGAAAATTGATTTGCAGCCCTGGCAGGGATGTAGAGAAACAGTAGCATGAGGCTGCAGGCCAGTAATTTATGTTTCAAATGTCACAGAGTGCTTTGCCTATAATTTCAAGGAAGAATGATAATAATTAAAAGCACAAACTCACCAGTCATTTCTTACAAGGGAAAACGCTGAATGTAGTAAGTGCAGGGATTTCTTCAAGTGCTTAACTTTTCCAGTGGAGTTTCAGAAATTAAATGCAGTAATATTATCTGTCATCCAAAACTATCCCAAAGAGCTTTCCAATGTATATAGAGGAAGGACTTCCTCCACAACTGAAATGCAGCCACCTCTTGGATGAAACGTGGCAGCTGTCTTACAGCATGCAGAGTTACACAGCACTTTAGGGCCTGAAGTGAAGAAGAATTTGACATCCAATCTGCAACTGCAGAGAGCTCTTAGAGAGAGAGAACACAATACAAAGTAGAATCTGGCTAGATCACTGGGAGCAATGGCTCCACTTCTTACTCAAAGTACTAGTAAATCTTTAATTACTACAAGTCTCTCAAGCCTTGGTTTTATGTCTCAGTCAAAAGACAAATACTCTACAGGGAGCTGGCTCTAAACCAATGCTAGCTTTGGTTCCCTCTAAGTACATCTTCACTGCACAGTTAACTCAAGCTCCTACTTGGGTTTTAACCCAACCCTCTCTCTACTTTCTGCACAGAAAACCTTCTGATCTGGTTTTGGCTAGTTTATACAGCTGGGGATGTGGGCTAGGCTGGAAGCTGCCTACTTTTTAAAAGAAGATGGAGGCAAAAAGCAGTTGAATACTGATAGTCCTTCAATGCCCTTCCCACAGTCCCCGCAGGCATAGTCAAGTACTCCTGGAAGTGGAACATCTGATTGGTAAGGAATCCTAAAGCGGCATCTCAGCACAAAGGATATAGGGTGTGTCCCCAGAAACATGCAGACAATTTCAGCAGCAATGAGGACATAGTAATGCAGGTCTGGCTGTGTGAACACTTGTCTGGGTTAAACTAACACAAGCATTCAAATCCATTTACCCATCAGCGGGGCTAATTGTGCAGTGCAGACTCCCCTCAAACGGAAGAGCACTGTCTCTTGAGCAACCAACTCCATCTTAGCTTTTCCTTAGGGAGACCTCTTTGTCTAAATACAGACCAGGTTAACTCACCTTGGCCTGTGAAATCTGATATGTTCCATTCTGTGTTAAGCAAGAAACTATGACTAAAAGTCAAGTAAGGTCATGCTAAAATAGCATTTTAATATAAAGAACTACAATAGAATATAGCACCTGGACAATCTTCCATTAGGGCTAGTTCACATCCCACTTGGGCCTCTGAGTGACCAGGTCTGCCTCTGGTCTGTGCTTGCACAGGGTTTGTGTGTATTCCCCTTTTGTGTATGAAGACAAGATACAATACTAACTATTTAAATCTAGTTTGGCTGGTATAATGGAGAGCAGAATTTGCCCCTGGTGTTGCTATTGCATCAGGAAACACTGGACCACAGAGCATAAATTTCAACCCCCATTCTTATTTCTTCTCTATTGAAAAATAACATGATCATTAAGAATCAGCTAATGCAAGAGAGTTTTTAAAAACATATATTTTATTTTATGTGTAGAAATTAAAACTTGAAAACTGGAATGATACATAACATATTCCAGTATGTTAGGGGTCCTAAGAACAACTTTCAAAACAGTTTGCCAACCTTGTAATGGCTTGTCATTAACAAGCATGCCTGAATGTGACATTCTACTTCAGCAGTCTCTATGAGGTCTTTTTTTTCTTCTGTAGCAGGGAGATGAAGGCTGGGTTATCCACAAGAAGCAGGTGTTGTAGCGGTGCTCCCTGTGGAGGCTATTTCAATACCCAGACGTCATTAGCACTGAGATACAGTACGTTGTAGTACAGTAAATGCGTCACATTGCCCTGCCTTCCATGGCACTCTAGTGCATCCTGCAATGTATCATTGCGGGTTGCTGTCAGCAAAGGTTGTTTGAAAGGGAGGGACTAGCCACCATGGGCAGAGACAGCAGAAAACTAAGGGAAAGAGAGAAGTCAGTTGTTTTTTTGCCCTTAACATCCCTAATGTTTAAATAGGTTGAGTATTTTAGAGCAAACTCAGACCTTGTAAAAGGGGAGACACTTCCCATGGAAATTACCAAGCCAAATTCAGTATTGATGTAAATGGCAGTGGAAGTGCTAAAATAGTATAATCAATGCTGATTGTAGCATGGTGAAGTTGATGGTGTGTTGCCAGTTTACACCAGTAGAAAACTGGGCTTTAATTTTACTTTACTGTGTACCTTGTATAGTCACTTCCACTAATGCTCAGGAGATAGATAGTGCTGTTACTTTGATTTGCTAGCATTATACACCTCTGTTGTCCTCCCATTACAGACATGTGCATACACTCACAAGGTATAGGGTAAAAGAAAATTAGGATGCTCAGAGAATGTGTAAGGCAAGTATAAATTATACTCTAGGAAGAAAGGAGTGTGGCAGAGAAAGCAATTAATAGGAATGTGCAAAATAAAATGGAGAAGAGGTGGTTAATTAATAAAAAGATGTCTACATTGCTGGCACGTGCAACATCACAAAGTACAGATACCTAAGATTGGTTTAAACTAACTAGGTCATGGCTACTGGAACCCGAGTTAGCAAGGCTAAAGGTACTTTTTTATATCACGAATGGATGGGATCTTTAGGCTTAATTCTCTTTTACCTTGTGTAGCTATTTAGACTAGGCCAAGTGTTTGTAAAACAATTGCCATGTGAGTGAATGGAGGAATCTGATTTGGTAACATTTTGCACAAGGGGCACGAGAGGCACAGTAGTGGAGAATCCAGCTCCTTATATTTTCATAGAAAAGCATTTTTAATATTGGGCCCTAATTAAAATAGAATGGCAAGTCATTTACCAACACTGAAGACCATTCATCAGCAAAATGGCCAGTGTTAATTAAAAGTTTATGGGCTAAATTGTGATCTCAGCTACGCCAATGCTACGCCAATGCAAATCCAGAGTATTTTAGAGTTACTGTAGATTTTCACCAAAGCAAATCATAGCAGAATCCGAGTTACTTTAATTTTTCCCAGAGTACCTGGGAGCTGAATCTCTTTGTTATTAAGTACAATTCACAGTTTACACAGTGTGAGACATTTGAATTTCATATGGTTTGAGGTAGGTTTCTGAGAATGCAGAAGCATCATTTTGTCTGAACTAATTTATACTTCCCTAGTGAATTCACTCAGTGATTCCCAAATAGGAGTCCACTAGTGTATCTCTGTGTATTGGCAGGATTCCTTATTCATTAGGAAACTCCTTGTAAAGGGGAAGAGACTGCAAAGCTGATAGTATGAAGGAAGAGGAATGATCACTATATCTTAATAAAATAAAATACTCTAGGGCCAGACTAGAGGTTGCGATTTCTTGGCCATAGGAGACCTGGGTTTGATTCCTGTTCTGGTCCTTTGCTCCCTGGGCTAGCTACGTCTCAGGGTGATGCAGAGGTTTCAGCCTCTGATGTTCAGCAGTGACCCTTATTATTGATTAAAGGGCAGGGTGGACAGGCCCTGAGGGGAACCCAGCCCACCTCATCTGGACAGCATTGCTGAAAGGGAGGTGGGGGAGAAAGACAACCTGGGGAAAAGGAGAGATTGTTTGGGTTCTATGGAGGACACAGGAATAGCTCCTGGATTTAAAAAAGAAAAAAAGCTAAAAGACATGACACACCCGCTGCCACAGCAAGTCATGTGGGAAATTCAACAACATATTATTTGCTGGAAAGAAAGTGTATTTAAAAAAAAATGGGGCTCTCAGTGAAACCACGTTTATAACATTTCTAACAATGTATGTTTTGTGGTTGTTGGGACTGAGAGCAGTTCTCCTCGAGGAGGTTTAAATCATTTAGTATGAATGCAAAAGCCCTCTCTCTGCTCTGCTGAATCAAGAGATCTCCAAAAAACCCTTGAATGTGAAAAGAACAGTAACAGCTGAAAATTCCAGCCAGCGGGTTCGAGTTTTCCAAGGCCTGTTTGCTTTGGCCTGTCTCTCCCATTCCTTTCTTTCTTTCTTTAGAAGTGTGAAACTGGTTGGTTGCTGGTATTTGTTCTGTGGTCTGTGCTAACTGTTCCATCTGTGTAAACTCTGTCTTGCCAGCCTGGGAGTTTAACAACACTTTCCCTTCAGCTGGAAGGAAAATGAAGGTCCCGTTAAGTGGCACTTTGAAGCTTTACAAAACATACTGCGTGGAGTTTGAAGGGAGAGCGGGAAGGTCAGCAGTGGCCCGGTTCTGATTCTAGCTCTTGGCACCTGGCTCAGTTCTGACTAGGGAGAAACAAAGGAGGGGAAGGAGGACTAGATTGACAAAGATATTTTAGTTATTAAAGGGATGGACAAATGATAAAATTAGAGTAATTTAACAGGGGGCAGGGACTTGCCATGGAAGAATTTGACATGCAGGAATCATTCACATATCTGCAATTACTCTGCGGTAAGTGACAGTCAATTTAGCCCCCTTTAATTCCTGGAGAAACTGCCCTGGTGTAGCTTTCACTTACCATGGGGCAACTGGGGCCACACGAGCAGTTAGAGTGCATGTGCTGTTCTGCAGTAAATCCCTGGCCTTGTTAACTTGCTTTAATTTGATCATTTATCCATACCCTAAGGATGCCAGGTTGGCTTTTGCAAAAATGCATAATAAGATTAGACACCTAAATCCTACTGACAATCAATGAGTGAGGCACTCAGCCCACTTTTTGCAAATCCAGCTAGGCTCCTAATTGCAATTTTTAATCATCCAAATATCTCTGTTTGTCTGCGTCACTGGTCTCATTCTAGGGCTGAATGCCCAGCTTAGTTTTGAACCAAGTTTGATTCTCTTTCTGGCCTAAAAGATCTGCTGTGATCTAAGTCTTCTACCTCTGGATTGCTAAATCATTCATGACCTGGATCTGATTCTACCCCTTGAGTGCAAGACTTGTGCTGATTCACATTCTGGATTACTGGGCCACTATAGATGTAGACATTGATGTGATCTGAATTGCCAAGGTCTCGACTCAGATCCGATTCCAGCTTTAGGCTACTGGGCCATCTGTGTTCCAGTGCTGAGTCCTGCTTCTCAGTGAGGGTTGACTCTGATCCATGACTGGTTCCAGTATCAGTTGCAGTTTTGTTTTAGGTCAGTTCTCATACAGGTCTGACTCTGAATCTGGATTGTCAGTCTGCTTTGACAGGAGATCAAGCTCCAAAGAACTAGGCTGACTTTGACAGGGGGCTGAATTCAGCTCCAGATCTCTGATTGGCTCTTCCCCATGTCCAACTGGGGTTCTGGATGGCTGGGTCAGCTCTGCTCCAGAGTGACGTTTGTTTAAAAAATCCCCCTGATTAACTCAAAGTACATTTGAGTGCTCCCAGGCAGTTATTTATAAAGAAAAGGTGATTGGGATGCTATTTTGTCTGCCCTTTGCACACCCTTGTACCACTGGCCCATGATGTATATTTTTCCTTGGTAGGGTTCACTACCTCTCCCTCCAATATGCTGTACAGAGCCTTCACATATGCCTGCCTTCTCTGTTTCCTCCTTTTCCCCCCCTGTGTACTTAGGGAAGGTACATTTTCATAGCTGTGCATGAGCTTTAGCTGCTTGATTCCCAGCATGGTAAATGCAGAAGTTGGGCTGTTAATACACAAATAACTCTTAGAAAATGCATAGTAAAATGTAGGACCAGTTACTAGCACAGTAGGAGAAGGATATATCTGCTCTGAGGAACTCTGAGCTGCTTAGAAAGCAGAATTTATCATATCCTGTTAAAACAATGTTTGGAAACATTCATTTGAATCCCCAACAGCTGTTGAGTTTGATCATGCCCCTTTCTTGGAAGAGCTGGCCAAAAATTGTTATTTTTATTTTCATAAGAGATTTGGGATGGGGGTGGGGGGAGAAGAAACAAAATAAAAAAAACAACCCCCACAGTACCTGTGATTTTTTTTTTTTTTTTTTTTTTTGTGAAAACCCCAAACTAAGACCTGAAACAAATTTACAACAAATAAAACTGGTTGGGCTTTGAAAAAGATTTTGCTTACTGCAAACCAAAAATAAGAAATAATCATGGATTGTGTATTAATTTGTTTTTTGTTTCAAGAACTGGAAACTTCTGACCAAATTTTATTGTGCTTGAAAGTCATTTTTTATAGAAAATATGTTATAATACAAACAATTCCAATCCACTCCCACCTTCATAAAGATTCAGGATTCTGTCACATGCTTCTTCCTACCAGTAATGGAAGATGTTTATAGAGTAAGGGAGTGTCTGCTGAATAATGAAGGCACTGTGGCTAGGTACAGACATCCAAAAAGCTTGAGGTGGAATCGCTCTAAATACGTGGTTTTCTGTAAGTGTAGTTTAGATCAGTAGCAAACAGAAAACACATTTGCTCTTTGGTGGAGGCACAAATTTTAGACTGGGTTCTGCCATTTTTAAACCAGTCTGCATGTGCTGAACTTCTATTTTGTTATGGGTATAGACCAGTTTCCAATCATTTATACTAGTAAAAGTGTAATGCACCAGGCCCTTATGCTCGCTTCTGCCAGGGTAGAAGAGCCTGTGCTTGCCACCATCTTTTGAGCAAAGAGCGATATGTTACACAGTGGGCATGTCTACACGTGTGCCCCACTACGCAGTCATTTAGTACTTGCTTTAAGTACTAAATGACTGCGCGGTACCAGTACGAACTTGTTGTTACCATGCAGTAGCGGTGGTGTCATGGTTAGTGCCTGCTGACACTATGTTGCCATAGCTTGTCACTACAATAACGTAGCATCTCGTGTAGATGCGCCCAATGTTGACTATATTTGAATATGTAAATCATTCTATTATAAACATGTGTCTTTCCATTTTAATTTTATATGGAAGTGTAGACCAGTAGGAATAGACCAGAAAATGCATGCATGCATTCATATTTCTCACAGCAGCATGGGTTGGGAGTAATTACTCTTAACTAAAGTCCAATCCTGCCATGAAATAAATGCAGGGTGTATCTCTGTTTGTGTGAATCCCAATAAAGCTCCTGTAAGGTCCTGCTTTTGCTCATCTCAATGTAGGATCAACACTGAACTCTCTTCTAGGTCCCAGTCCTCAATAGGAACTCCATGCATGAGAATCTTTTTACTTGTGCACTTATGGGGAATCAGCAGGGATGGACAGAAGCACCCCCATGGACAGGACTAGGACACCAGTGCTTTGTAAGCCAGAAGCATTCAGAAATCATGAAAGTCAGGCTTCCCCAGGATAGCAAGTAGCTTTATAATCATAAATTTTAAAAAATACATTTGGGGTTGTCTTTATTGGCTTTTGGGAGTACATTTTAGCCTTCAGAGTGAATTTAACTTCTGTTTTCAAGTTTTCTCTGCCACTGTGAAAGCTAAAATCTAATTTTCTTCAAAGAAAGTTGAGATTATGTTATAATCACGATTCCAGGAGCTAGAGCTTTAAGAAAAAACACCAAGCATCAAAAGAACCACAATACAATTCCAAAAGCTGCTGACACTCAAATTATCACTTTTTTTTCCAAAAATAATACAGCACTCTCATGTCCCTTTCAACCTGACTTTGCCAGTACTCAAAATAGGCAACAACATCGTAAATTTATCATCTGGAAAGTACATAATCCAAAACATTATGAAAAAATCTGGATTATATCCATAATCTAGAAATTACCTTTGTTTCAAGGTAATTTGCATCATCACAGATCCTCACAGGAGGTGAGAGGCTCCATACCAGCTATGAACTGACTGCCCAGAGGAGTTTTCCATCTATTGACTCCTCTGCAAAATCCTATGAAATATGAACTTTCATTTCTACCCAGGAGAACTTTTACAATCTTTTCTCCAATGTCTGGTGAAGGGCGTTTGTGCCCAAAAGCTTGCAATTATTTTTTTTTTTTTCAAAAATCTTGTTGGTCTAATTAAAGATATCATCTCTACTACAAGTCCTCTTGCCTTTTCCTCTAGACCAATAGAGCTACAACCTGGATACCTAATCCAGAACATGCATTCCCATCTTTGACTCCTGGCAAAGAATTTTCTCCAGAAATTATCTGAACTAACGTACAACTTGAATCCAGTAAATGGGAGATTTACAAAAGATGGTCATTAAAAAGAAACCAACCCCAAAGGAGATACGTACTCAGAACTCTGTCCAGTGAGAGGCAGTGGTGAAACTGGTTTGGGAAAATTGAATTGTAAAAGAAATGAGAGGATTGTTTTTAAATACAGCGGCACGGCTACACCATTCTACATAGATTAGCTCTTTTCAGAGGCTTGACTGACCTAAACTGCATTTAAACCCTGTACCAAGAATTTGAACAGCGGATAGGCTTCAAACTGGCTCTCTGAACTGCAGTGAATGTTTCTGAATCACACTCTTGGGGTTTACCAGATGGCACTGCTAACAGACAGTGCTGTAAATTCTGATTAAGGTATAGCAGTTAGCTCTTAGAGAAATGCTTATTGTCAGTTTTCATTGCAGTTCTTCTTCACTGCTGAGCATAGTGTAAGTAAAGTTAGGGTCTATATCTGAATCACTCTGCTTTAATCTTATTGCTTTGAGGGGTAGCTGCTGCCTACAGGTTATACCCACACCAACAAAGAAAACATGCCATATTGTCAAAAAATGCAATATGGAGCCCCTCACCATGTTATAGGTAGGCAGATCACAAAGGGGCTCCAAACTGGAGAAAGGTCCTGCCTAGAAAGCATTCCTTGCATGAATGGGGCCTAGATAAATCTACTCATTCCCAGCATTCAAGGAGTTAATTCCTTGCTTAGATTTCACCAAGATGCAAAGGGTGTAGTCATCAGGATGATTTGGATAATGGCCAATCAGGAGACAGAAAAACTATAAAAATGGGTAGCTGGGAGAGAGAAATGTTGTGGGAGGGTTGAGTCTGGGTTGGGGTTTTCCTCCTGTTTGAGTGTATGTTTATGCAAGGCCTTTTGTCCTTCATTATAACCTCTTAATACTAAATCTCAGGGATTAAGGCTTGGAGAAAACAGAGTTTAGCCTGAGCTGTTTTGTTAGACTAACCAGTCTAGTTCATCACTTGGTAAATGGGGAACCTGATACTCTAAGGTATATCTTATTAGGCACATTTAAAGAGCTAGGTTTGAGATTAGAAGGAACAGATCTTTTTTTTTTTTTCCCCTTGATTCTGGCTATATGCAGAGCCTAGGACTGTGCACAAAATATCAGGGTGTCTGTCTTTTTCTCTTGTACTTACTAGGGCACTTAACTGCTTTTCTGCTGGTCTCTGATAATGCAGGCAGGAAATGATCTAGCACTTGACAAAACTGTGGAACCAACCTGGTGATGACAAGAAAAAAAGCAAGTCTTACAACTGGCACAAAGGTTCATTATTACCTGCAGCTGTGTATGCTAAGGGATGGAGGGGATCATAATATAGGGGTTAGGAGTGAAGATTGGTCTTAATACTTGCAATGAAGCATGCTACAGAGGAAGGTTATGTAAATAGTCTGAGGGAGATGTTGCACCTGTGAGATCTGATTTCCGTCATCTTAATTCCATTAAAATCAATGGAGGTTTGGGCCCTACGGCCTCCTGAAGGATGGGTTTTTAATGGTGTGAGCTAGTTCCTCTGTCTTGCTCCCAGATGCAAAGTACTTTCTTAGACTGGAAGGCATCTCATAAGGTAACAGGACTGGTGCTAAAAGTGTCTAGTGGTAATGTCCAAGAGTAGCCCCCTGACCACAAAACCTGAGTCCACAATATAATGTAGTAGTCAAATATCTATTTCAGTATTCAGTAGAAGCTGATGGGAATGTTGAGATAGTGATGGAGAAATCTAATTGGCCACAACAGAGTGGTATTAATTCCCTGCAAGTACCAACTGAAAGTATTTCATGCATTTAAACAAAAGCAATAGTATATTTATTTTGTTGTTGTCTTATAATAGCAATAAGGACCTAGATGCAGGGCATTTTCTGCAGGCTAATGACCAGCTGGGGTTAATGGCCCCCAGCTGAACCTGAGGATGTCAGTTATTAATCTCCATGAAAGGCCCCAAGTCTTGATCACTTACTGCATAGGTTTAAAAGTAATAACACTGTCATCAGGCCCTACTTGATGTTTTTTAATAAAAGTGCTCCAGTCCTCCATCATCCCAGCATGCATTGCTTTCCAGCTCAAGCTGCTCTCCTTCTGATTAAGCAACATGGAATTTTCATGCAAGTTCATTTTCTTCTCTATTTTTGTACAGCAGCATAGCCACAGGTTGTGTGCAGTCCACACTTATGGGCTAAATTATGAGCAAGTAGATGGAGAAGTGCCACTCTTGTTCCTCTGCTATAAAGAAAGGGAGAACTCTTCCTTCTGTCTTTTGCTTGGGGAAAATAGTGCTCCTTCCAGCTCCCCTTCTTATCTGCTGCAATTAAAGCTCCCCCTCCTGTTGCTCTCCCCTTTTACCCTTGCTTACTCCTTGTGTCCTGCTTCTCACCTCAGACAGATTCTATGGACATGTATGTATATCAAAAATTGAAATAGCACCTGCCTTTTCATTGCAATCCTGGGGATTAAAAGCAATGGAATAATTAACGCAGCTTGACCAGGATTTTGCCTTGAAGAAAAGTTGACATGTGTGAAGAGAAAAAAAACAAAAAAAAAAAAAAAAAAAAAAAAAGCCGTTTTACAGCACATTAGGACTGCGGTCTTTTTGGGCCACTATTGGGATGTTCTAACTGCTGGCTAGATGTTTATCAGACAAATGTATCCTAATACATCAACATCAGTGAGTCATTTATTAACCTGCAATGAAGAGTAACCAAAGCTACATATAAAAGAAACCAACATCCTGCACAAATAAGGGATCTGTCTGATACTGTTTTCCTGTCTGACACAGCATCTCCATTAAGGTCCCAGTGATAGTAGATAGAAGACAGTAAGAAGAGTGGCCTCTAGGAAGGTTTCTTCAAGTTAGTGCTAAAGTTGTTTTTAGCTACAATTACAGACTTGATCAGAAAGTCGTTACACCCCTAATAAAACAACAAATGGGCAAAAGCTAATGTGCTTGGCAGGCCAACCAGGCCAGTGCTAAACAAAGCCAAATCAAAAATCACAAAACAAAAGTTGCAGGACTGTCAAAAGTTTTCGTAACACCCCTTTCTCTTCCTATGGTTGTGTAGGTCATATAAAATCTATTTTAAATGAGCTAACTTCCTTGGCCAATGGCAGCTCCTTGTGGCATAGCTTAAGATGAGTGGAAACTGGGAAATTCAGACCCAGATCCCCATTTAGGTTTTCACTACTTTAAAGTTCACAAGTTCTGAGGTTGTGGCTTGATCTACTATGACATTGGGATTCTCTTTTAAGAGGGATAGACAGGGGAAATAGGAAAGCACACTTATAGGTACCTTTTTCCAGGGACAGGTGAGAGTCCAATGTATCTACCTCTCTTATTACTCACTCTCTTTGGTTTTAAAAGTAGTGGCCTTTACACAGTAAACACCTGGTCATGTATTTGCCTGCAGATCTAGTACCAGATTAGATTAGAAATCCTATCTGCTACACAGAGAAAACCCTGGGGGAGGTGGGGTGGGGAGGAGATCAGATGAGGGAGATCAGACTAAATCCTGTTTATGAGATAGGAAGAAAGGTGGCCTGGTTCTTTCAAAAGAAGGAAATTTCAACTCCCTATGCAGATCGAGACTTCTTTCAATATACAGTGCAGCGGTAGCAGCATATAATCAGGTTCATAAACTGTTGTATGTATTGAGTGTCTTAATTTCTACCAGCATAGCAAAGAGTTAAGACACCATACACAAAATGAAACTGGATCCCAGTGTGTAACTCTGCAGTTAATATGTCTTTCCAGTGTCCAGTGCTAATATACTTTATGCCTGAGCATTTTGTTGTAGCTTGGTTTTCATCCTGCTGCTCAATTAATGAGGGAAATAGCATGCCTATTATAATGATCTCACCAGGTTTTGATATTTTTTTCAATAGGACTTTCTACAGGTTTTCCAGGGTCCCAGCTGAAGTTTGTTTACACAACCTTTGCCAGCCTTTTTTCCAGGCAAAATGAAAACCTCAGGATTTCCTTTCATTTCCAATGAAAAATGCCAGGGCTCAGATCATGATGACAGCTATAGCAGTCTAAACCCAGAGTAAGGCTTCTGAATAAAGTAAATGCATTTTCTTGTCTTTTATTATGAGCCAGAGGTGGCATCTTACTCAGGCCCAGGAAGACAATGCTTCATAAAAAATCATGATGATCAGAGGTGTAAATAGGCAATAGAACATCCCAAGTCCAAATGCTGTGCTCTAAAGGACCCTCTGTTATGTAGGATCCTACATTGTTGTGTAGCATCCCAGGACACACACTCCATATTACAAAGAACTTAGCCAGGCCTGTTTTAAATGTGAAAACCCGGAAATGATTAGAGTTCTCTTAAATAATACAGAAGATATGTGGTATAATGGTATCGTTGTGCCCACTAGGACTCTCCCTGTTCACCCTGACACACACTGGAGGTTATATTTTAGAGATGTTGCTGGCTAAGGCTAAACTCAAGGCTAGGGACAGACATTACAAACAAACCAGTTTAAGTGATCAGAAACTGATTTAAACTTGTAACAGAACAGACATTCAGTGCACATAAACCAGTTTGAAAATGGCCAAAACTGGTTTGAGATAAACCTGGTTGAATGTAGTTTGACCATTGCATAAACCTCAAACCAGTTTATGCAATACCTGTCCCAGACCCCTTGCTGGTTTAAGTTTAAATCAGACTCCCCCAGCATCCTGGCATGCTCTCTAGGCTGGGTGGAGCTCTGCTCTCTGCTCCAGTGATTTGGACTGGCCCTTCCCCTCTGCCCTTCAGCTGGAACAGGGGCAAGGTGTGGACAGATGCTGGCCTGCCATGGCCCCTGAGGCAAATTTCTCCCTCTGTCCCCTCCCCCCTCTACACTGGCAAACCCTGGGGACCACAGCTAGGGGTTGCCTGCCCCAGCCACACCTGCACAGCTTGTCTGCAGCCAGGCAGGGGCAGAGTTAATTCCTCCCTCTCTCCCTCAGAACCCCTTGGGGTTTGGCTTCAGTCTCTGCAGCTTGCTTGAGCCAGGTGGGGAGGGGATTAATTCCACAGTGTGTCCCAGGAGGAGAAGTGGGGTGGAGAGAGAGGCAAGTTAGTCCACTGTGTGCAGATCCAAGCCCTGCACCTGTGAGCCCAGAGCTAAGACCTTCAGGAACAGACTGAAAGATGGGAAGTGTTGGCAAAGACCTGATATGCATCACACATGCTGAAGATGTAGTTAAGGGAAGTTGCCGACAGTGTCACCAAAGAATGCAGAGAGCTACATTTACATTCAAAAGCAGAATGTGTAAAAGGTGGGAATACCTAAACAAAGACTTTTGGAATGCCCTCAGGATTTAGTAAGACTAATTCTTATCTTCCTGGTTTAGACATTAAGTTAAACTAAGTTGTATATGCTGTGTTTTACTGGGCTGTATCTTAGCTTAGGCAAAGATTTTTGGTAGTTCCCTGCTGTATGCTTTGAAAACTGCTATGTTCAATACACGCTTGCTTCAAAGAAAGGACTTTTTCCCCATCCCCACTCCTCAGTCTGGAAACAGTTGCCCCCCATTCCTCGGCTGGTGGCTGGCATCCCATGTGTTGTACTAGCCCTGGCTGGTGCCTGGCCATGCCCCCTCTGCTCCAGTAAGGAGGGGTGAGAGCCTTGGAGGGTGTCTCTCGTTCTTCCCCTTTTGGCAGTGGCTGGGAGGAAAGCTCTAGTGCCCCCCCACCTTCTGGCTTGAGGCACTGCAGGCACATGGCTGCGTTTTCTGATTTAAAAGAGAATGTCTGTTCAGTTATTAATCAGTTTAAGCTGCACAGCTTAGACTAACCTGCAGAAAGTGAATCAATTCAGGCTTGGGCTTTTTGAATGTCCTTAGCCAAGGGTGGAAAGCTAAAAACATCTTCCTTACTCCTAGGACCCATGAACCTGAATTTTTCATAATGCATGGGGCCTGTCTCTTGTGAGACTGCTGTAAAATGTGATTGCCGATCCCATCTCTAGCTCACTCCTGCTAATTAAACACCTTCAGTTCAGTGCACTCTCTCCCTCACTTTTGGCTGGTTCAAATAGGATATTATTTTTAACTCTAGAGGGTTAAAGGGGAAGGGAATTGTGCCAGATTCAGGTTGTTAGGAGATGAGGAAGAGGAAGAAACTCAGAGGGGGATCCATAATGATTAAAATTCCATTTAATAATAAGACAGAGAGCCCTGGTGCACAGGCCTAGCCAAAAGTAAGCTCCTGAATTGGGAGCTATTTCTAAAATTCCTTTCTAGACAATTTAATTAGGCAACGGGTATTTCCGGAGTCACACGGCTCCACTTGGCAATAAAAAAAATCCTCAAGAATCTACTGGAGAATCTGATGAAGAAACCAAAACAAAAATATTCAGTGTGAGATCAAGTGGCAGGTTGCAAGATTGGCCCAGTTAAACTTCTCAGCCCACCCGCTTTCTGTTTAGCTGGCTGACCCCCCACCCAGCCATGGTAATAAATGGCGTACTAGCACAATCCCGATTAGGGGGCCAGGAGGTTAATCTCCAGGTCTCTATCTGATAAAGTCCGCATCCAGACACCATACTCGGCAGCCTATTGATAATTTCAGGGCTTGCCATTATTTAGTGTCATCTCTGGATTGAGGTGTACAGTCTGCGGTCCTGGCTCAAACGATGCAATCAATCTAAGTCAGCTTTGTTCTTTTCTTATTCTGCTCCCCACTCCCTGCAGCCCCTCCTCCTCCTCCCCTCTCTCTGTTCCAGTGATTAAAGATGCAGGATCCCTAGCCACTTACTGACAGTGCTGAACACTGTCTGAGGCAAGGCAAGTCTGTCACATTAGACAGTCTGCAAGAGGAAAAAAGGAGGGAAAG